>NC_053113.1:23721350-23931350 GCF_010015445.1 Perca fluviatilis | reverse complement strand
AAGATGAAGGGATGAGAACAAGATGGATCAGAGAGGGTGAGAGAGAAAGCTCAGTTCATAGAGAAAGAGAAAGAGTTTAAGAGGTGGAGACTGTCAGGACAGAGGCCAAACTGTCAAGGCTGGAGTCACATCTTTCCTGTTCACATCTGATCACCCCTCCCTCCGTCCTGCACTCTGTCCCTGTGATGATGACGCTGTGTGTGAAATACTAATTAATCTGCCTATTCAGATTCTCTCCTACAAATTAGCACACAGCAAATGAACCCAACACAAACAATCAGTAAGAAAACGTTACTTTGAATTCCCCCAGAATCTTGAATTAAGACAGCTATTAATTACTCGGCTACACACATTTAATTTGTATAAAAGTTTTGAATATGCAAGTTAAATACGGTGGGGAGTGTAGTTTTATGTCTCTTTCAAAAGGGTGAAAAACTCAATTTAAATTTTAAATTAACAGAAAGGTTGATAGCAGATGAAAGCAATAATCAATTTTCAACAAGAGCCTTATAAAAGGTAAGTCACCTGATGCCTGCCTTGTACTGTGTAATTTGTAAGAAAAATCTGAAATTAATGACAGGAAAAGACATTATACAAGATTCAATATGCCTTCCTACCTACAGTTTACACACAATGTCTAGATTTAATTAAAACTCAGAGTATCACCATCACTGCCTTGCTTCAGAGTATTCCAGCAGTGTTGGTCTGCATCCTAAATGCTGAAGCAATCATTAATCACTTTCCTCGTAGCAACAAAGTGAGCAGATGTTAGCCAGCCACTCCATGTTAAGGTCAATCTGATATTTTATTGTTACATAACATTTGGGTTTCAAAGTTTCAAAGTTTTAAAAGCAGCCTTGGGTCTTAAGTCACAGTGCAGCTGTAATCCAGTGAGCAAAGTTTAATATCACTACAAATGACATTTTTAGGAATTTTCACAAACAAAATGTTTTGATGTGAAGACCAAACTTGGTTACAGCTATGAAACAGCATATTCCTTTGTATGAAATATGGATGTGGGAATTCTAAACAGCAAGAAATGTTGAATTTCTGTGAAAAAGAGGTCTTCGACCGATTAAACCATCACGTAAATGAAGCGGTCACTACCCGATGTGAATCGAGTGCAGATGTATGTTGGGCATGCGTCACTTTGCGACAATGACCAGATTTCACGCAGATCGGTTTTGCTGTTAGCCACAGAATAATGAGATAGGTACATTACATAGCAGTAATTTATTATTTAGCGTAAGGCATCACATTTTCACGGCATGATCCCTGATGTCAGTTCTAGATTAGAGGCTGAAGTAGCCTACAAGAACCTCTAACGAGAGACTTCTGTAATGTCAATACAATAAAAATGGACCTATAACGAAGTTTGTGCACTGCTGGCTACAAGTTAGCAATCAAACACAACAAAGGCTGTCACTTGAATGGCGTTTTGAGCTAACATTAGCAATAAAACAATCATATATAGCTAACACGTTTGCCGGATCTGGATCCCTTGGCGTTATACTGTAAACTGTTTAAATCTGAGCATGCGCAACTCACATCTGCACTCGACTCACATTGGGTAGTGACAGAAGCTAGAGACAGGTGTTTCTCTCAGGGCATCATCATGTAGTTGCAGATTGGCTCTTGTGTGACTCCTGCAACAGATACATCTCATCTTGGCTGCGGTCCACACAACTAGCGACACATGGAGAAATGTTATTGAATGTGCATTTTCAGTCAGGTGTGATGAGTGTGTGTGTGCGCGTGCGTGCGTGCGTGCGTGCGTGTTCTGCTGAATTTTGCTGGTAAATGACTGAAAATAACTGCATACATACCACACGCTCATACACACACTACATCCTCATCTACCTTGCCACCGTTCCTTCCAGTTAAACAGTGAAACACAATTTAGCATCCTGCTCTGTTTGCTCTCTGTCTTCCTCCTCTCCCCTGCCAGCATCATGTCCGCCCTGGGCGCAGCATGTGGCAGGCAGCTGGCATTATGCTGACCTTTTCTGCACCACGCAGCTCAGCCAGTTTGAGTCAGACCTCTCAGTCTACAGTGAACCACCTGGGGTAGCAGCGCTCAGAGCCGGCCTGAGAGCCAGACATTACACCCTGAAAAACAAAAGGTTCTCTATGGCACCAAAACGCTTCTTTATATGTAATCTACCACTGACACCAGAGGCATACCTTTTGGTTCAACTCCACAAATATATTTGCTCAACTTAGTCATTTTTATATTGAAAGGTTCTTGGTGACCTGCGGCAGACAGATTATCAGCATCAACTCATCAACACATCAACTTTAAGTGCTGGGTAAAGCAATGCAACTGAATATATAAATAAAATCACACAAAAATGAAAAGAAAAATGTTGGGTTGCTGTTGCTGTCAATTATGAAGCAGTGTAATTATCAATATTAATTTATCTGTGCTGACCCAGCAGTTAAAAAATATTAAAATGACATATACTCCTTTAATGAATGTAAAAACAGCTTTCTAGTTTAAAACTCGAATGCACATACAGTACATCGTTTTGCACAGCAAAAGATCAAACATAAATAAGCAAAACACATATTTTAGTTGAGGGGGACTTCCCATCAGGTCAGAAAAAAAACAGAAATTTACCACCAAGCTATTCAGTGATATTTAATGTTAAGCATGACAAATGATGCATATGTGGTAATTGAGATTAGCCGGAGAGGAACTTCATCAGGCTTGGCCAAGTTGAAATCCTTGCCTCCAAATGAGGCAGTAAATAAGAGAAAGTTTAGTCAGCAGAAGTATAACTTGGAGTGACTTG
Source organism: Perca fluviatilis (assembly GCF_010015445.1). Classification (NCBI taxonomy): domain Eukaryota; kingdom Metazoa; phylum Chordata; class Actinopteri; order Perciformes; family Percidae; genus Perca; species Perca fluviatilis. The sequence continues at coordinate 23,928,555 of NC_053113.1, read as the reverse complement.
GAAATGTGTAGCAGTTATGGGGAGATACACAGGTGTTAACTGAAAAGACCAGGAGGCAGCTTAAAGTTAGGAGTGCTGTACACTGTACGAAACATCCTGTTGAAGGCTGTCCTCTCTAAGCTGGCTAAAGCTTGTGTCCTGTGATGTTTTGATCCGACAGGACGGGGGCTGAGCAAGGAGAATGGTGAAAATGGTGTTTTACCTAATCCAGGGGATTCTGCAGGTCTGGTACTGAAGAACTACTAGCATTACCTCTTCACATGTCAGACCTTAGGTTGGGATTTAAGTCAATCTTATTTTATCAAAGGGTAAATAATTCTGTAGAAATGTGTGAAAAGTGTATTATTGGCAAATTAACTACTCAGTTTTGTTGGTCAAAACAATTTAAGTGACCATGTTGGGGCCAAACTCCAATTTCTCTTTCTAAAAACTAAATAAGATTTCAAGGATGTAGACTCTCAAGAGGATATTCATACAACTTATTTATGAATGCTAATGTGATATATAATATTTAAAGTGGCTATATGTAACTTTCAGTTTGTGTTGATTTCAGCTGCCCCTGTGGACAGCGATAAATGTTTTGCTCAGACAGATGTCTGTAACAGATGCATCGTTGCATTTCAAGTGTTGCATACGGTAACTTAGCCTACTTTGCATGTACCGTAAGCTAAACCGGTTATCCCTGTCACTGTGTCACGAGCCAAAGTAATAAGAGATTGTTGTAGCAACCAACGTAATAACTTAGATTTATTAGATTGCGTAATGAAATAGACATATTACATACCTGAGGGCCAATTTGGGGATGTTTTGAATCATTTACAATCCCGTTATTGTCTATTGTGTTAAAAGCCCGACCGAGTGTGACTCGGATTTCACCCGTCGTCTTTCACTTTCCCCTTTTAGCTTTTAGTTGTTCTTCGTTTAATTTCCTTCTTTTTTCCTGTGATGGTGCTGCCCCAGTATCAGCCATAACTACAACAGATAACTTCTAAGATAAAATTTAAATACAATTAGGCCTATATAAAGACCTCTCCAGCTATCTTTTACCTGAATACTCACTAACAGAGGCTTTTTTCGGTGATACACCGAAATCTGTTTCTTCTGCTTTTAACACTATTAAACCCAGTATTTTAGCAAATATCTTAACAGAAGAATTTTTACTTGACGATGATGTGGTCTTATGGATTGTTGACTTTCTTAGCTGTAGAGTACAACGAGTCAGAGTTGGAACGTCACTCTCCGACGATGTGACCACCTGTACAGGATCTCCACAGGGATGTGTTTTATCTTCTCTGCTGTTCATCCTGTACACAAACTCCTGTACCAGCACTTTTACTAACAGGTACTTTATTAAGTATGCGGATGATACAGCCTTGGTTAGTCTCCTATATGACCAGGAAGAGGCGCGGGCCCCAGTTCTTGACTTTTTATTGACTGGTGTAAGAAGTCAAATCTGATCTTAAACACTTCTAAAACAAAGGAGATGTCAATCGATTTTAGAAGAGCACAGTCCCCTAAAACCACTCTTATACACGGGGGATCCTTTAGATAATGTCACAGAGTACAAGTACCTCGGCATGGTGCTCGACCACAAACTTAAATGGGACATATGGACTGATAGATTAAATACTAAGTCCCAACAAAGAATGTTCTTTTTAAGAAAACTGTTGTCCTTTAATGTCAGCAGCAGCGTTCTTCAAACGTTCTACTATGCCTTTGTTGAAAGTGTTCTTTCCTTTGGCATTATTTGTTGGTTTGGCAATGCCACTGAAGTACAGAAAAAGTATATCAGGAAAATAATAACAACATCAAGTAAACTATCAGGTATTCCATTACCAAGTATGGAAAGTGTATATAAAAACAGAATACTGAGGAAGGCAAATAGCATTGTGGGTAATCAGAGGCACCCTCTTGCCCCCTCATTTGAATTGCTGCCTTCAGGACGACGATACTGTGCTCCTCTGTTTACAAAAAACAGATCCAAGTTCTCCTTTGTTCCACAGGCTATCAAACTGCTTAATATATCTAATAGTTAACAAAGGTCCGTACGGTAATAAGGTCTTCATTTATTTATGTATCGTTATCCAGCTGGTCTGGAACCATACTTAATCCATACAATCTCTCCCCCCCCCTTCCATACAAGTGCCTTGGTTTATGAGTAATAATATCTACATGTTATAGTCTTCTTTTTGTCTTTCTCCTTGTTATTTGTTGGATGGTGTTTAAATGCCTTATGATGTGATTTCTGCTGCAACCTAATTTCCCCACGGGGACAATAAATTATTTCAAACATCTGCGACCCGTCCGAATGTGTTACTGTAGCGCCGTCTACCTGCTGTAAATCATTTTGTGACTTTGCGGGAAAAATCAAACCCAGGCAGAGGCATTAATTAAAAATATATAAAAATATTTAAATTTCTGAGAAACCGAGTTAGTGATTTATAATTTTCTCTCAAACTTCAAAAACGGGACTCTGATGTATAAATTAATCACATATCTGTTTTGTTATTCTGGGCCCTATTTTAACAAGCAATTAGCTTTGTGGGTGGATCTCGGGCGCTGTTGCTATTATACCAGCGGGATAAATGACTCTTGCGCCCGACGCAAATCTAAAATGGGTTGGTCTTAAGTAGTTAGGTGTGGTTTGGGCGTAACGTGCAATAAACCAATCAGAAGAGAACCAATCATATGCTGTTTCATCAAAAGTCCGCTGTGCGTCGCGTGCAAAATAGGAATGATACATGCGTCGGTGTACAAAGGCAATTGCGCTGAGTGCAAGATAGGGCCCTTTGTGTTAAATCATTCTGGTTGATAGTCAAGCCGGGAACCTAAAGTCCTGGTGCGCCGATACAACTCAAAGTAAAAAGCCTGCATAATTAAATCTTTGAAGATATTTAGCAAATCAGACTTTACCTTAACCTTATAACAAAATGAATTCATACATCATTAAAATACTAAATGATTTCAGTTAAGTTCCATCGGTCAGTGTTCCTCATCAGATTTATTTCATTTTATTTCTATGATTTCACCAGAATTAGTCTTCTTTTCCTGTGATCAAGATGATTCTTAGGAGTTGATCAGCCAATCAAAAGCCTGGTATGGTCTGACTGTCATGAATGAACACATCAGAAACAATCCAAAACACAAACAAACACTTTCTGAACTGTTAAATTCCAAACCCTGTATCCTGTAATTGTTCTACTTTGAAAGTATGTAGAGACCGTAAAGTGACTTAATAGTGAAGCTTCTGTTTTAATCATAATAATAGTTTTCCTATACAGTACTGAATTTGCAGAAATATTATTACCTTTGTAATCTTGCAGGCCGAGAGAGTGAATCTATACTGGTATATTAGCGTTTACCCTCCTGGCTTCTATTGCCATTTCATTTTCAAACTTTGTCTGAGGGAGAAGGAACAAGTAAAAACCCACCCCACACACACACACACACACACACACACACACACACACACACACACACACACACACACACACACACACACTCTCTCTCTCTTCTGTTGTTGTTTGAGAGCTCTTTATGATGACAGATATATGTGTGTGTTAAGTCTCCTACCCACTCATTATGCTATATATTGAAGCTGAAATGGGGGTGGGTTTGACTCTCTTGAGAAGTAAAGAATTTTTACCAGCAACCCACACTGATATGGCAACACATACACACATACAGGTCTATACTACAAACGCCTCCTCTGGAAAAATACAACTTGATTAGATAACAGCCATTTTATCAGAAAGTAAGACGATATGTGTGTGTGTGCAAAATTCTTTGCCTCGAAGCTTCGTTAAATCAATGTAAGGTTGTACGGCTCACTGTGTTTCCGCACGGAGGATTATTACTAGCGCTCAACAAGTTGACGCTTCTGTGGACACAAGACTGACGGCCCAGACGAAAATAGCGAGGGTTTAAGAGAAAAGACAGGCGAGAAAAACGACAGAAAGTTTGGGATCATTTTAAGCTGCAAACATGCTGCTACATCATCTCAGTAGAAAACATCCAGTCTACTCATCCATTCAGCGAACCCGACACAAGGTAATAAACTGCTGCTCTCGTCCACCGCGCTGTTTTACACAACTAGCTAGCCTACAGCATGCTACTCTGCTAATAGCGATGTTTTACCAACAAGCTAAAACGAAAGCTGTCGGTTTGTAGTCTGTTTATTAGTTTGCTACTAATCTTTGGAAATTTAGCTGCTGCCGGAGACAAACCGGCTCCTCCCCCCAGCATGGCCACTTAATATGCACGTGAATGACATTGAATCTGCATTCTTTATTCTTTCTCCTCACTGTGTACACTGACATATATATTAATGGACCAATAGACCCCGTTGCTCTGGACGGAGACCAGTGAAGGCTATTAGAAGCACTTTTCCGGTGATGGCCAGCTTTGCTGCGCAGCCTCCAACTGACAGAGACAGCGTAAATGTGACGTGAGCAACGTGTCTGAAAGTTGTAAGTGTTCTGGTAGCTGTGCCAAGAGAAATCTCAGTCATTCCCAATCTTACAGAGACGGAAGTGTAGGTGTATGTAAGGAGATAACATAAGCACAGGCTAATTATTGCTAACTAACATGCTAGTTAACATTAGTAATTAAACCTAAACAGCTAACGTAAGTCGAAACTGCCTGCGAGCTTCTCCTGTACTATATGGTAATTCCTCTACTGTGCGACAGTAAGTCACTTGGTTATGACACAATCGTTAGCCTATTTTTACAAAAACGTCTGCTACGGAGCCATAACGTGAGATACAAGGTAATGGAGCCTTTTATACGTTGTTGTGTTTCTTTAGAACTAAACAATGGACAAATCGAGTCTTTAAACGCTTCGGATGTAAAGTTATTCTCAGTCAAGTGACGTAAAAAAAAAATGGCGGTAAGCGGAATGCTAACAGGAGGTGATGGCCAGTTAGCAACAAAATGGCGCCATGATGGCTCGAGTTCTGAAGCGAAGGTTACCCCCTTGACTGTGTATTAGGCTTCTGAAAATGTGTCCCCCAGAACAGTGTAGTTGAATAGCCCTGCTGTAAGCTTTGTACCGTCACATTTACCCTCTGGTCAGTGAACAGCTCTTTTGCATATCCAGTGCAAAGAGCCAGAGGCAAGGGTCTTGGAATTTGGCAATAAAAAATGTTCCTTTTTTTTTTTGTAAATAGCAATAATAAATATTTACTATTGCTGTTTACTAAGTATTTCTTACTAAGTAATTCTTATCCGATTACTGCAGCCCTAATGTAGGGGAATTATACCACCACACTAGATTTGTTGGTTAATAAGAGAAAACAGACTGACCACTTATTAGTTCAATTACCAGCCCAATTCAGAATTTTATTTTTGCCAATTGACTTAATTAAAGGGGTAATAGAATGATTATATAGGGTATTTTACACTGTTCCTTAAGGTCTCCTAATGGGGTATGTAACATTGGTTGGGCTGAAAATTGCCCGAATGGTATTTTATTAGGCCCTTAACTACCCTGTGAATATGGCTCTATTTGGAACAAGAGCTTTTCTTCCAAATATGGTATGCTAATGAATATTCAGAATGAGCTACACGCTGATTGGTTTGAGCAAACTACATAGAAACACATGGGAGACTCGACAGTAGGTCTCATATTTCAGACACTGCAAAGTTATACATTGTTTGTCGGGCTATTTCGTTATTAAATTCACTTCTGAGACTTTTTTAAGCGAGAAATCAACTATATAAAGCTCAAATATGGGCCGTTTTACGAAAATTGATGGCTAATTGCAAATTTGGTAAGACTGTGTGTCGGAGTTCAGCTGGTGCTGCCTCGCCGCCCGCCGGTGCTGCCTCGCCGCCCGGCCTGCCTTCCTTCACAGACCCCGGCCTGCTATGAGCTCCGTCACAGCTGGCAGCCCACAGCAGGGACTACCAACACCGCTGCCCTGACAGAGCTCCAGGGCCTTCAACTCCCCTCTTCCTGCTAGCTAAATGGCCCGTTGTGTGAGAGTGAGAGCGCGGTCAGCGAGCTCGTTACACCAGCAATCTCTTACCACATGTTACACACATGTCACGCCACTTATACAAAATCTAATGTCTTATAAACCTAACAACGGTGTCCGATTTCAAGTTAATATTTGTGAAGACTAGCTAGGTGTTTCGTTAGCTGCGACTGTCCCTTCAATCCTAGCTACAAATCACGGATAGTTAGCTTCCTTTTCGCCTTAATTCGAGTATATTTACAGTTTGAATTTCGTCACGCCACTTACACAACATCTAACTATATGTCTTATAAACCTAACAACGGTGTCCGATTTCAAGTTAATATTTGTGAAGAATAGCTAGGTGTCGTCGTTAGCTGCGACTGTCCCTTCAATCCTAGCTACAAATCACGGAGAGTTAGCTTCCTTTTCGCCTTAATTCGAGTATATTTACAGTTTGAATTTCGTCACGCCACTTACACAACATCTAACTATATGTCTTATAAACCTAACAACGGTGTCCGATTTCAAGTTAATATTTGTGAAGAATAGCTAGGTGTTTCGTTAGCTGCGACTGTCCCTTCAATCCTAGCTACAAATCACAGAGAGTTAGCTTCCTTTTCGCCTTAATTCCAGTATATTTACAGTTTGAATTTCGTCACGCCACTTATACAACATCTAACTATATGTTTTATAAAGCTAACAACTGTGTCAGATTTCAAGTTAATGAATTTTTGTGAATTCCAGAGGAATTCTAAGATAAAGCTAGCTAGCTAGCTCTCATTGATAGAGCTCCATCCAGCCGCAGGCTCTATCAATGAGACTCACGGACAAGCGGCGTTTATTTCCCCAATCGTTTGTTTAAATAATTCAACACATTATAATTACACACATTAAAAGAGTAACTGGAACCTGTGGTAAGAGAATGCTGGCGTAACAAGCTCACTGACCGCGCTTTCACTCACATACACCGGGCATTTAGCTAGCAGGAAGAGGGGAGTTGCAGGCCCTGGAGCTCTGTCAGAGCAGCGGCGTTTCGTAGTCCATTAGCCCAAAACGGGTACATGCTTGCTTTATGGAGTGCCGTGGGGCTGCCAGCCGTGACGGAGCTCAATCTACCTCACAGCAGGCCGGGGTCTGTGAAGGAAGGGCAGCGGCCGCGGGCGGGCAGCTACACCGGCAGCACTAGCCTCTGAATTCCGACACACAGTCGGACAAAATTTGCAATTAGACATCAATTTTCGTAAAACGGCCCATATTTGACCTCTACATAGTTGATTTCTCGCATAAAAAAGTCTCAGAAGTGAATTTAATGGTAAAATAGCATATGAACAATGTATACAATTTCTGAGATCTGCACGACCTAGATTCAGAAGACTAACTGATCTCAGGTCAGTTGTTTAGCCTATGCAAATGTTGGGGCGTGACAAAGAGAAAGACTAGAGCCAAATGAGGAGGAGCCGCAATAGTTGACGTCAACTATGGGGCTCGTTGAGATTCGCCCGTTTTCAGAGGCATTTTCAAATAGTGAGATTTGCAGAGAAAAGAGGTGTCAATGGGATTTAGAGGTTCTATGTATGTCCTAGTTACCCACTAAACTGTCATTATTCAACTATGACAAAGTAAAATCAGTTTTGCATTCTATCACCCCTTTAAGTGTATAAATGACTTTATGCAAAACTCATCTACGTATTACTACACATATTCTACAGAATAGAAAGAGATTTATTTCTCTGTTTTGTTGTTATATTATTTGTTTAGTCTGTGTAATTGGTGCTGTTGTTTTCTAAGTAAGGCCTAAGGGAGAAATGCATTACGGGTAGTGAATCCTAGAGTGTACTCACCCAGTCCTAAGCAAGATACTCTGAGTCCTGACTTTCCAAGGTTCCTGCAAAAACAGAACAAAAGAGAATCACATCTCTTGTACATGCAAAATCAAACACAAATATTTAACCAAATAAGTTAAAGGATCTTACATTATAATCCAAACAGAAGATCAGTAATGATGGTTTTGGATCATGTTTGGTGACATGTGGACGATATTAAAAGAAAAAGAATCAGCTATTTATCTAACCCATTACAATTTCTACCTTAGTCATATTAGACGTTTTATTTTGTTAGACATTTCAAACTGTGATAGATAAAAAAAAAAAAAAAAAAGTTTGTTACATGACATGTAGACTGATGTCAAGTGAATAACAAGCAGGCCTTTCATTTTTACAAGAGGCTGGATGTGGCTTTGCTTCAGATAATCACGACAGTTTGACAGTTCTTCTGATTTCTCCACGACAGGAAATTGAAATTCACTTTCAACGTGAATGTATGCAAGAGAAAGCCTTGAGTGGAGTTAAGTGTTTATCAGCACTTAAATGTTACTTTCCAGGTGTAAATAATGGAGTGAGAAACAGGACGAGAGGAAAAGACTAATATAAAAACATCAACACTGAACGGACAAGATGGAAAACACTAATCGAAACAGTGCATGTAGTAATGAAAAATAATGAAAAGAAAGTTAAAAACTTGTATACTCCAGGATGGAGATTGTGTGTCTGTGTGTGTGTGTGTGTGTGTTTGTGTGTACTACAGATATTAAATGCATCTTATTAGCTTGCTAATAGCCTCATTAGCTGTGTCATTAACACCACATACAATCTGTGCTAACCATTAGAGTTCTTTGGCGTGTATAGTACATACACATGCATCGCTGGATATACACAATGTTTAGTCTGTCCTTTTGTGAATCCACACCTGCCTTTGCAACCTCATTAACCCACGAAATCAAGGATATGCTTACTATAGTGACTCAGGTAATCGCTTTTTACCCTGTTCAGCTGAAGAGCTTCTCTGGAATGTAAAAATAAATAATTAAAATTATTACCAGTATTATTGTTGCGGTTGTTAATATTTTTAATGATCCCATGTCCATTACATTTATCCATTTAAGTTGATATGGCTAACATGTTAGCACAGTTGCCTATTTACATATCTAACAGACAGGGAGCAACATTAACATTCATTTGGAGTCGAAGTTTCTGTCGACCTCACAATTTAAGTCCAATAGTCACTCTCCTTCTAGCTTTGTTTTGGTCTACACCAACTCCTGAAGGAAATATCTGGCTTTGTAGCTGTTAAATGCTGCAATATGTTCACTAGCTAGTTGCTAACTTTGTCTTTGTCATTTGGTGCTGGACAGGTAGTTATAGAGCAGAGGTTGTCCAATCAAGCATGAGGAACATTTATTTTCTTGTCATGTCAGATGCTGGACATGGACTGATGACTAAAGAAATGCTACAGGACACAAACTCTCTCTCTCACACACACACACACACACACACAACACACACACACACACACACACACACACACACACACACACACACTTTAGCAGGTGCAAGGCTTAAACTACTGCTCCAATTCATCAGCTTGTAGGCAGTACAGGGGCCCATTTCAGGAAGGAGGTTTTACAAACTCTGAGTCTAACCCTGCACTCTGAGTTGATATACCCTGAGATGGGAAACTGAGTTTTCGGTTCCAGAACAGCTGATTTGAGTTGGTTCAATCAACTCCGAGAAGGTTCACTCAGAGTTAAGCACCATGCTGCCTTTTTATTGCACCACCACAATAAAAAGGCAGCATGAATTGAGCCATGATACTAAGATTCACCATGGCAACAACCACAAACAAATCGATGGGCATACTTTATCCCTCTGGAACTGGAACTACTCATGCGCACATACAGCGAGATTGAATATATATTTTGTTAAAAATAGCAAAATGGCTGCTGCTGCAACAGAGAGAGAATTGGTGTGGGAGAAAATTGCTGCTCGAGTCAATGCGTAAGCATTGACAGTGTATTGATTTCATATTTAATCACAGGTAACCTATAATATTACTGGTGAAAACTGGAATGGTATTACACCTATAATTTCATTTAGGTGCAATCCTGCGGGCGAAAAAGCAAGCTACTAAAAATCCCATTTTGAGACTGCAGTACCATGTCATTAACAGAACTATAATTTATAATCATTTAATTCTTTTTAGTGGACACACACTGGTTTGTGTCCACGGAACACTACAAAAATGATTAAGAAACGGCTCTGACGGCTCTGCATACACTGGCTTTACTAAAATGCTCCGCATCACCAGAGGTGTCAAAAGTATTCACATTCATTACTCAAGTAGAAGTACAGATACTAGGGTTTGAAAATACTTTTGTAGAAGTTGAAGTATCAACTCAAGCTTTTTACTTAAGTAAAAGTGTAAAAGTACTGGTTTCAAAACTACTTAAAGTATAAAAGTAAAAGTAATGTAAGGCAGAGATCTTCAACAGGAGGTCCTCAGAGTCATTGCAGGGGGGCCTCCAAATTATTGTAAATTTTTGAGTCTTTAAAAAGAAAAAAAAATGAAAATGCCTTAACATAATTCCAATATATTATTAGCAAATATAAATTCCCACTGATGATAGGCTTACTGGCCTATAGGTTAGGTAGTCACTAAGATATCAGCCCACAGATACAGTTAATCCTAGATTTACTGTGCCACATATGTAACATTCAAATATGATTTATAAAATCATGCCAACAATTAATATTTTAATAGCTTATGAAAAAAGGGTATGTAAGAAGGCTTCAGGTTGCCCTAACAGTTATTGTAGGCCCAGTTTAATATGCAACTTAATTTCATACAATATGTACTAGGGGTCCCTGCTACATCTCACTTTAAGTTAAGGGGTCCTTGGCTTAAAAAACATTGAAGACCCCTGATGTAATGCCATTAAGGACAAAAGCTTAACCCCAAAACGTGGGGACAAACCCCACTTCCACAAAAACAAAATTTTTACGTAAGGCCATAATGACTATAATAGCTAAGGTTATATTAAAATCATACCTGCAAACTCAGAAGGGCTGAAAAAGGTGACACATCTCTTCTGTGTTTTTCAGACAACGGCAGCTACAGTCTGGTGTTAGAATCCTCTCCAGTGAAATACAGACACACTTTTACACCGTTTAGCTGTCAGCATTTTAACCGTGTTTACTCCAGCTGCTAGCTAACGCAAGGCTAACCTTACCTGCTGCCGAGTGTAGCATTAACTAGCGTCCCGTGCGGCGATGTTTCAGGTTCCTCTAACGTCCGTTTTCGGAGCATCAGAGAGAAGCGCAGTCATTTAAGTAGCACCTAAATAAGGCACCGAAATCTGCGTTGCTATTCGGTCCGGTAGATAACGTCGTTAAGGCACTGGTGCCGTATTAGCACCGGGTCTGTGCAGGTGCGATGGATCGCGTACAAACCAATAGGGTGTCGGAATGGTATATGTTTATACTTCTCATCCAACCACAATCAAATTCACTCTCTCCGGATGGAGCGATCTGGATAGTTTTTTTTTTTTTTGAACGATGACAAGCCAGAATGAAAACAAGCCGAACTGAAATGTGAGTAACGAGGCTATTTTTAAAATGTAAGGAGTAGAAAGTACAGATAATTGCGTGAAAATGTAAGGAGTAGAAGTAAAAAGTATGCTGTAAAATAATTACTCTAGTAAAGTATAGATACCCAAAATTTCTACTTAAGTAAGGTAACGAAGTATTTGTACTTCGTTACTTGACACCTCTGCGCATCACCAATGTTGTAAAGAAAGCTGCTGTTTGCAAAAAACATTATGCGACACAAAGAATCTGCTGGGATGTAAAAGCATGTCTACGATGGTGGATGTTAGTGATATGAAGACAGATAAGACTGAAGAAAAATGATACCACTCAAATAGGTAGTTATCTGGAAATGAAAATACATCTAGTCGGGGCCTCAATATCATCTCCCGACGTATGTTTAACTCCCTGCAAAGTAATACAGCTTCTTCATCAACGGGATCGTTGATGAAAGGAAATGCCATGCTCGAGAAAAAAAACCGTTTTATAATCTGCCTAACATAGTTAATAAACCAACACTTTTTTTATTCATGCAGATGACAACCCTGCTCTAAAATGCGCCTGATACAGACTGAATGAATGAATGAACGAAAGAGGAAAGAGCACTGTGTCAGAGGGAGGAGACTGAGAGAAACTCAAGGTTTATTGAAGAAAACCTGCTCCAAACCAGGTTAGGTTCACAGGCTCAGTTACCATAGTAACTGACTCTGAGGTTAAATTACCTCTCTTTCTGAAACGGGATGAGTAACCCCTCCTCAGGTTTAAATAACCTCCCTTTCTGAATCGGAAAACCCAGAGTTTCCCTCATCTCAGGGTTAACAAACTCAGAGTTTTCACTAAACCTGCTTTCTGAAACGGACCCCTGGCAGCACAGTTAAAATATGTCACGTCGACACTTTCACCTTATTTAGAGCGGAAACTTAAGAATTTATCTCTAATTAAAATCCACGTCATAATTTTTATCTCAAAATTTTCTATTTTTAGTCACACTTTAAAAGAAGTGGAAAATACAAGAAGGAAACGTCTGTGTTCCACCCTGTGTACACCTTAAATTACAGTGGGTGATATATAGAGATGTTCCGATACCAATACCAGTATCGGCTCAGATACTGCCTAAAATGCTGGTATCGGTATCGGGAGGTACTGGAGTTTATTCACCGATCCGATACACGTAATAAAGACCTAAAGAAAATCTACGTCAAAGTAGTTTGTTTGTAGTTATGTTCTTTTTCTGTTATAACGGACTGTCAAATTGGATAATAAAAGAAAGTTCTACGACATTCATTGTTTGTATTTGTTCATGTTTCACAAAAAGTTTAACCTGAGCCAGACAGACAACAAAGATAGAAATAATATCACATCCATACAGGCATAGTAGTATACAATTGTTAAAACATAATAAAATATATGACACACTGGTATCGGATCAAGTTCAGGTATTGGATAGCAAAAAATGGTATCGGGCCATCTCTAGTGATATACTTATGTCACAGTTAAGGTTTGTACAACTCATAAGGACACAGACAATGCTAAAAATTATGTTTTTATCTGGACGAAATGCAAAAAACTAAACATCATATTTGTGTCTCTAGTCTCGTGGGGCACAGTGCATGTTGTTCCATTCCCAAGAAGCCCCAGATAAAATCCATGTTCATATCTATCTATGTGTCTTGCAAACATCCAATAGGTCACTCATTGCAGATAGGCTTCTGCACTCAACATAAAACAATGGAAATGCACAAATTAATTTATCTTTAAAACCTGCGAACTCTATTATATAGTAATTACATTTCTCACACTTTAAGTTTCTCTGAATTTGTATTAAAACACATCATGGCCTCATTAAAAAGGATCACATTTACAGGCTCAGCCTTGTGTATTGATTGAAGAGTACATTATTCACAGCTGTCAGCAATCTTTAATTTTTGCTCACCTGTCAAAACCACTTTAGTTATGCATTGCTGACATGTCACCTCTGTATCCGTCAATATCAGAACAGTTGATTGGGCACTACCCTCAGATAATTGATTTTGGATGATGCATTAGATCCTCAGTAACACAAACATTCACAAAGGACACTGAACATTTTGGTCAAGGTGCTCTTGAACAACAAGTAACAGGAATTACTTTAGCTCCTCAGAAACAAAATCAAAAGATGATTACGCATGAATACTTTTTAAGCACCACAGTTCTGGCTTTGATTTCTACATTTGTTATTTCTGTGTGGAAGGTGCATAGTCCTCCCTTGTTTGCATGGTTTTCCTTCCACAGTCTTAAGGTTAGGTCCAAATTAAGTGGAAGACAGTTGACGTCTGATGTCAAGGAATGTGACTGTGACTGGTACTCTGTGTTCAGCTGAAATCTTGCTGTCGCTCAAGTACCAGGACCAGGCTCCAGCCCTTCCAGTGACCCTAAACAGGAATTAGCAGGTTAAAAAAGCATGAATAAAAGTTCTGGAAGGTTGCTTTTATTGCCCCAAAAAGATATTATAAATAGTTTAAAGTACAGGCCTGCCTATAGTCAGTCAATCTTTTTAATTTTGATCATGGGTACTAGAAGCGCTGGGTCAGCCAATGTCGCTGTTCCCCAGCCATGACCATGAATGATTATGATACAGGAGAACCTGTATTTTAGGGCCTAAAGAGAAAAGCATGGTTGGAGCCAGAGCGTAGCACGGACAGATAACCTATCAATGCAAGTAAACTGCACACTGTAATTAGTGATATGACAACCACCAGTAATCCATTCAGAAGTACTTCTGTTGCAAATGGAACGATGTTGAGTTATTTTTCTGGCTACTGAGCATTTCTTTCTGTATACTTTCTTTTGCTCACTGTTTGACTTATGTTGACTGAAGTAAAAAAGGAACAAATAACTTTTTTTTTTTTAGATCAGCTTGGTTGAACCTACACAATGCATCCCCTCATTCAGCTTTCACAGGGATAGATTGTGTTATGGATGGAAGAACGGCAGTGAAGAGCATAATCGATGAGATGGAGAGAATGATATAGAGAAGTAGAAAATAAGATTTCCCCACTTGGGAGATGGAGTAAGAAAGTGATCTCACTCATTTAAAACCCCTTTCAAATTGCTCTTCATAGATATGCAAATGCTTATAGCCACACAAATAAATAACCAAACCCCCACCACTAAACACACCCACCCACGCTAATACAGCAGTCCTTGCCCATCAAATATTTATTTAAATATGAACCCCCCCGTAGCCGCTTTTCCAAACAGATCTACCATAACAAGCCTTCCCCCATCAGTGAGGCTATTCAACTCTGCTTAAACATGTCTTCATTTGCCTGATGATTGACAGTAATGACTTTCTCCAAAACCCCCGGTACGGCAATATTATCCTCTCTCTTCATCTGGCAAAACTTACTCTCTCTCGCTCTCATTCTCTCTCTCCCTCTCTCTCTCTCGGTCATAGACATCACCACAGATCTGTCAGTGATTCACCCATTACCTCCTCCACTAAAGTAGTGGGGAAAGCTGCACAGTATTCAGGAAGAGAAGAAATTAGGTTATGCTTTGAGTCTGCATTTTTAAGAAGATAAGTTTTTACTAGAGAGTTGTGTGTAATTAACCATTTGGTCAGAGTCCCTCGTCGTCTGAGGCACCGACGCACAAGGCACCGTTAGCGTAAGTATGCAACGCAGGCAGCCAGGGTAGATGGATGGGTCAAACAAACACGGACTTTCACCCAGGAGACCCCTGTTCATGTGCCGTGTGAAACCAGAAGTCAACGACTTTTTAAAATATACGTAGCCTACGTAAGTTAACTTTCTTACTTTTAACCCAAAACACGATCTTTTGTTGCCTAATCCTAACCGAGTAAACCTATTAACAAAATAAACCTACGTTGTAAGTTTATTTTTGAAAAGAAACGCCATCCCTGAAGGGGTACCTGGAGCCGCATAGTTTGAAGACCAAGCGTCTGGATTTGAAGAGTTGGGAGTGAAAATGTAATTGGCCAAGAAGTCACATCAGAAGTTATAGCATTGCCTTAAATTGCCTTTTATTAATCTCATAAGATCAATAACTAAAATGTTTACTGTTTCACTTTAAAATTCTGTACATATTTCACAAGTGAGACATTTATTTCTTTAGAATAGTCTGCTTTCTTTTTTGTTTGCTATGTGCTCATAAGGTTTTGAAAAATGCTATACATTTGTATTGTAAACTTTACAGTAAAGGGTCATCTCTAACAGAAAAAAGCCCTGGACAATATTTTTGATGAAAGCTAACACTACAGAAAAACTTGGCTGCCCTTGAAAGTATGGTCAACGTTGGTCAGTGTTTTATTTCTGGGTGTACTTTTCCTTTAATGATTTTGTGGATGCCTTTCAGAGGGATGGTTAATTTTTGAGAGCAATGTTTCACTAAATTGCTGTTTAGGATATGGAAAACAGTTATAAGCCACGAGAGACCGTCTGACACGCTCTGTTGACTGTAAAACAGTGTGTGTGTGTGTGTGTGTGTGTGTGTCTCAGAGAAAGTGAATGACAGGGTGAGGCACAGCACTTACCTTGCTGTGCCTCCGATTCTTTCTCCACCTTCGTCATAACTCTATTTACCACTGTTTTAATCTCCCTCTATGTCACTGTCTGTCTGTCTGTCTGTCTCTGCCTCCACAAATGTTTCTCTTTCCCAATTACTTTTTTTCTGTATTTCCACATTGGCTCCCTCTTTATCCGTGTTATTGCCCTCTTAGTTTTTGTAATTTCCTCTCCTACTCGCTGTCCGTCATCTTCACACATGTAATTTTCTCTGCACCTCATACTGTAGCAATCAATTGTGACTCAGTATGATCTGATGTTGTAAATGGATCTGCCTTTGCTTTGTCTTCATATTTGTCTCAATCTCTACCGCTTTTGTCTATTTGTACTTCTGGTTACAGTATTCATACAGTACATTTCATTACAGGTAAACTAAATATGCTTTACATTAAAGTAGATGTAGGTGCAGTAGGTGGCTATGTCTGTCCTTTCCTCTCACTTCAGCTCTATTTAATTCAATTTCATGATCAAATATGTATACTGTAGAAAATCACCTGCCAACATTCAAACTGTATTGACCATACTTGGTTTTAGCTATGCAAACTGAAAATGTGCAGTTTTGCTAATCATTCAAAAGAGACATTGCCGTAAGCATGTGTGCATCCCTCTCCTCCTCCTCAATCAGACAATATCCCCATCCTCTCACTCTCTTTTTACCTCACACTTGCATGCCATCATATTTTGAACATCCATCACCCTTAATCAAATATTTAACTCTGAAGGTCTGTCAAGGTGCCTACTTTGTGCAGCAGTTTGGCAAAAAGCTTCTTTCACTTCTTGTCTCATAGCTGCTGCGGACTTATTTTTTCTCGTGTTCTCTAAACATCTTCAACCACAGATTCCTCCAACTCCTCGACACATTTTGAGGAAGAGAGGGAAGAGAATCTGACACACACCTTCATAATCAGTAATAGCAAGTTGTAACAATAGATTTGCATAAAATCTTCTATTGGTAAAAAGGCTGCAATGATAATGACTTCAATTGAGAGGACAAGAGAGCCATCTGTAGATAATCATCATGCTGCGTGGACTAATTATTTCTCCATTTGTAATTGACTGAGTAATTAAGAAAGGAAGTTTGTTTCAGTGATTGATTAACAAAAACTAAAAAGCTGAAACAGATCTACTGAGATATCAACTATGAGACACTTTATTCACCCGCATCAATGAAATTCATATGAGAAAAGAAGAAAAAAGAAATAAAGAAAATGACTTGAAAATGTTAAGTGCAAGCAAGGCGCTGATAAACTGCACCACAAAGCCACAGATCAGAAAAAGCACTTGTCCAAAGGGAAACTGGTGAGTTTGTGTATATAGTGATTAATAATGTACCAATTAAAATAAAAGATTTAACGTCACGCAAAAGCGCACGTGGATAAACATTTTAGAATCAGCTAAAGACCAATCAGCTGCTTCCTCCCATTCAGGGTCTGATGTACATGTCTCTGCCAGGGGTTGATGCATAGCATGTATAAGTGAACCCAAAACATCTTGATCGTGTCCTGGTGGCTGGCTTCAGTATAGGTCATAAACTAGGCCAAACTAAAAAAGGACAAGTCAAATAGATTTTTGGAGAGGAAGTGGAGACGTGTCGTCCATCTTTATATACAGTCTATGGTCGCTACTCAGAACAACAATCATTAAGATGACATTAAGATGAAGAGACAGAAGCTACATCAGGTCAGTCTAACATGAGGAAAATACCTTGGTCAATACAAGCATATGGTGATATTCTGTGTTTCTAAAACCAACAATGAATTTATCCTACTAGCAATCGCTGGGTCACATGATCCTTCATTTTCGATTAACCTCGGCACGGTAATATATTTTGATTTATTCCCACATTCACTTTCTAAGACTCAGTATAGCACAAATGTTTATTAATACGCAACTTAAACTGATAACCAACAAATCCACCATTTACTTCGTAGGTGTCAAGTTCCCTAACACCTACGCTGCCCAGGTGTTTTAGAAAGTTACCTAGAAAGCCAGAGACTCATTTATTGTAGGTTTTGGTGTTTTCTCCAGAGCACATCCATTCACCCTTTGCCTATTGCTTCAAAGACACTGCCTATAAAGTTCCATAGAAAATTCTAAAATTGCAACCATCATTCTTAAAAAGTCTCTTTTGAAAGCAATCTGTATATGCGTGTGGTTGTGTGAATGTATCTATGCAATCATGCAGACATGCATGAATACATGCATCTGCACCTGCTTGCATTTTGTGCCTGTACCTGTGCATCCATATGAGCTAAACTGCTTCTATGAACTAAGGAGCAATCCCAGCAGTGAGGCTATTTCATGCCTTTCAAGCACTGAGCTCTGAGTGGGTGGAAGTGTGTGAAGAAGTGAGGGGGTCAGCTCTTAAAGCCTACATCCAGAGTAATGCAGCAGCTTGTGTATGGGAGTAATATAAAAGCTGTCACCTAGCAAGCAAGGCAAGATAACACTGCCAATGGGAGCAGTGGGAAGCACAATTTCAGCCAATCATTCTTTTGACACCTTCACATTTGCAGCTGCAACATATACTGTCACGAGAGCTGTAATTGTGAGTGCGGAGAGAATTGTGGTGGCGCCTGTGCACGTGTGCGTCTTCGAGCATTGGATTGTGCAAACATCCATTGCTGCGTGCAGAATTTGGCAGTGAATGGCTGATTGCAGCATGTTGAAATTTACAGTAATATATTAACACAGCCCCTCCTGCTATCACCATTAAAGGGGTGATAGAATGCAAAACCGATTTTACCTTGTCATAGTTGAATAATGACAGTTTAGTGGGTAACTAGGACATACATAGAACCTCTAAATCCCATTGACACCTCTTTCCTCTGCAAATCTCACAATTTGAAACTGCCTCTGAAAACGGGCAAATCTCAACAAGCCGCCTAGTTGACGCCTAGTCTCTCTCTTTGTCACGCCCCAACATTTACATAGGCTACACAACTGACCTGAGATCAGTTAGTCTTCTGACTCTTCTGAAATTGTATACATTGTTCATCTGCTATTTTACCATTAAATTCACTTCTGAGACTTTTTTTATGCGAGAAATCAACTATGTAGAGGTCAAATATGGGCCGTTTTACGAAAATTGATGTCTAATTGCAAATTTTGTCCGACTGTGTGTCGGAGTTCAGTGGCCGGTGCTGCCTGTGTTGCTGCCTCGCCGCCTGGCCTGCCTTCCTTCACAGACCCCGGCCTGCTGTGAGGTAGATTGAGCTCCGTCACGGCTGGCAGCCCACGGCACTCCATACCCGCGCAAAGTCACCGTTTTTTGGGTTAATGGACTACCAAACGCTTCTGCCCTGACAGAGCTCCAGGGCCTGCAGCTCCCTTCTTCCTGCTAAATGCCCCGTGTGTGTGAGTGAGAGCGCAGTCAGCAAGCTTGTTACGCCAGCAATCTCTTACAACAGGTTCCAGTTAATCTTATAATGTGTGTAATTATAATGTGTTGAGTTATTTAAACAAACGATCTGTGAAATAAACACCTCTTGTCTATTGATAGAGCCTGCGGCTGGATGGAGCTAGCTAGCCTCCTCTTAGAATTCTTCTGAAATTCACAAAAAATTATAAAATTTAAATCGGACACCATTGTTAGCTTTATAAGACCTTGGGGATGAGGTTATATAAGTGGCGTGATGAAATTCAAACTGTAAATATACTCGAATTACGCTGAAAATGTAGCTGCAATCTGTATACATAGGATTGAAGGGACAGTCGCAGCTAACAAAACCCCTAGCTAGTGTTCACAAAAATTTATTAAATTTAAATCTGACACCATTGTTAGCTTTGTAAGAACTTGGGATAGCTGCGATATAAGTGCCGTGACGAAATTCAAACTGTAAATATAGCTACTATAGTTGTGCCGAAAGTGTAGCTAGCTAGCAGCGATCTTTTCCCATTGTATTGAATGGGACATATAGCTAGCTAGCTGCTCCTCCTAACAACACCTGACATTCATAAAAATGCCTTACATTGAAAACGGACACAACGGTTTGCTTTGTAAGACCTTGGGGTAGCTGTGATATAAGTGCCGTGATGAAATTCAAACTGTAAATATATTATAGTTATGCCGGCAGCCGGCCGCGGAGTCCCATAGTGCAGTAATCCACAAAGGGTGACTTTGCCCTGGATATGGAGCCCAGCAGGCTGCCGCTTTCTCGTCAGACTGTGTAGAGCCGACACTGTGTGAAGTCCGACACGTCTTACCAAATTTGCAATTAGCCATCAATTTTCGTAAAACGGCCCATATTTGAGCTTTATATAGTTGATTTCTCGCATAAAAAAGTCTCAGAAGTGAATTTGGTAATGAAACATTGCAGTGTTTGGAATATGAGATTCTGTCGCTTCTCTGTGTGTATGGGGGATTCGCTCAACCAATCAGCGCGCGTCTCTAATGTGTGTGTATGGGGGATTCGCTCAACCAATCAGCGCGCGTCTCTAATGTGTGTGTATGGGGGATTCGCTCAACTAATCAGTGTGCAGCTCATCTATATATTCATGACCATACCATATTTGGAAGAAAAGCTCTTGTTACAAATAGGGCCAAAACACAGGGATGCATAAGGGCCAATAAAATATCAACCAGGCCATTTTCAGCCCAACCAATGTTACATACCCCATTAGGAGATCATAAGGAACAGTGTGAAATACCCTATATTATCATTCTATCACCCCTTTAAAACAATAAACCTCCTGACAGAAATAGAAAGACACAGAGAATATGGCACTTATGTTCAAACTCCGTCACATAATTCTTGGCTTCTGTAACCTACTGATGCAATGCTTTAACAGCCCACACATCTATGGAATATTTCTACTTTTTTTATTTATTTTTATTATTTAAACAATGAAAACGTCTTTCTTTAGAAAAGTGTTTTCCGTGTAGTACCGTGGCTTTCAAGGGTCAGCCTGCTTGCGTCCGTCTTCCTCCTTCCAGAATCAATCTCAATCTGACTCTAATCTTCCCCCCACCTGCCCGTTAAGCCTGTTTAAATCAGCATCACACAAACAGGCCCCTCATGTGTCACATGTCAGGTCTGACTCTATTGGCGCTAACTACATTCACTGAAAGACCTGTCGTAACGGTTAGCATTCATAAACTACAGGTCTGATGAGGTTTCAATGGTGTCCACATGGCTGAGAAATCGATTGCTAATACAAACATTGTTAATTTCTATGATAACCTGCTTAAATTTTACCGCACATTGCAGAAGTAGATACTATTTTTTTTGCCATGTTATGTCTCAACATTCTAGAAAGACTGAAGAAAGAAATCCTCAGATTGAGAACGGCAAGTTTATTCAACAGAAGCTAACCCGGACATGAGGAATGAATGCAGCTCATTATAATAAAGAACCTACAGTGTACTGTAATTCGACCCTACAGTTGAAACATACCACCCGGGGCTATAACGGATTATTATGTACTGTAGCTACTTCCATCCTTTCAGCTTTGTTAGAACAGGATTGCTGTCCTGGTGGTCCCATAGATACGTACAGTAAAATATAAAACATACCTCTTGATTTTCTCCTGAGGCAGATCTGCATTCACTCAGGTACTCAAAATGCAAATTACCCACAATTAGCTTCTTGCTCACAAAGACCAGTTAGAGATGTATTTGTATGTGTAATGGTGTCCATGTAGCGCATTCGATCATGAGGGGAAAGGCACTGATGAGAGGCTGAGTGGAGGTTTAAACGTGTTTAAGACAGTTCAGATACAATCATGTATGTATGTATGTATGTATGTATGTATGTATGTATACATAAACGCAGGTAATTGTGTTGGAACAGTTGAGTAGCTTTACAGAAGGACACAACCAAGCACAACCCCATATGTGCCTGCAGTGACTCAGAGTGGCTGCGTGGGCAAAATATCCTCACATTTCAGGACTGAATCATTCTGCCAAAGTCTCTGATCTATTTGCTGTCAAGTGGCCTTGGTGTTCAGCAACAGAGACTAACTGGTTTCCAAAGCTATGTAGCAATGTAAAGCCAGCACATCTGAAAAAGGACAAGCAATTTCCACAAACCAAGATAGCAGACAAGATGGCAGTCAGTCAGGTAATTCTATCATCTTTTGTCTTATTATTTCTTTCCTTTCACTATTTATTGTGGCTATAGAACCAAACTGATGTACATCACCCTACAACAGTGCCCCACCTGCCTTTCACACAAATCAAGTTTCCTTCAATTTTCAGTGTGCTGATGGGAATCTGATGCATTTCAAACACTTGCCAAACACTGTATACTTGAGGGGCAGAAGATTATGATATTGTTGTGGGGAGCTGCAGCAACTTCCAAGTGCAAACTAAAGGCCCAGACACACCATAACATAAAAAAAAACTAGCAGCGTCAAAGGCCAACTGCTGCATGGCCTCAGGTCGCCTGTGTCTGGTCCAAAACGTTGCACTTGAACACACTGCAAAGACTACAGCCAATAGCTAGCATGTAAGTTCTGCACCTGCTTGAGAGGAAATAGTCTGTATTCGTCAACCAAAAAGAGAAACCTCAAGACTGACAGGACGGATTCAAGACGCTATATAGCCATAACAAACAACAAATTATATTTAGAGAAAAATAACACAAACAATTACAAACTGTTTCTGCTGAAGAGCTCAACGGCTAATGATGAAATCTTACCTGATATGACAAGTTTCAATTTCACACTCCCTTGACTTTAGTCGTTTGCTTGCTTTGCCTAAGTAAGCAACTGACTTAAGCTGACCAGAATGATTTTTCTCACCGACAGGCTTCATTGGCCGAAAAGCCGCCAACAAGAGCCGATTATTGGCAAGAGTGCAGGACACGCTGCAAAATCTAGGGCAACAGACGCTCCCCGATGGCCGACCGACGGCCTGGTGTGTCAGGGCCTTAAGGATAGACTGTGGAGGAAAGGCTGACAAGGGAGAAGTGATGGAAGAAAGTTTTTTCCTCCCAGTTTTGTTTTAAAAGAACTGGCAGTTATTTTTGTTGCTGCACAGACTGCTTTTGTTTCTGACAACAGCTGTTGAGATCAGAAATATGGAAATCATGGCACTCACAGTGGAGTCTGCCTTGAGTTACTCAGTGGCACAAGCCTAAGGTGACCAAGATTCATGATTTCTGAACTTGTGAATACTGCAAGACACCAGCAGCAAGTGGATCAATCTACAAAGGCTCACGCATGCTCTGAACACTTTCAGAACATTACATTATTTGGTTTCTTTATTTGAAAAGGAAGAAAAATCTAGGCATTCTCCAGTGTGTACAGCTAGATCTGATTTAATTTCCCCAAACCTCGACTGTGGACCTAGAATGACTCAGAGCCCAAAGGCAAAACAAAACAAATACTAAGTGAGATTCTTAGAAGATCCTAGATTCTCCTTCAGCAAAGACTGCTTGAGGACTACATTAAATATGTTTTCAGCTTGTTCCATTACAAGTAGGAACTTTATGCTTGGGTGTCTATCAACTCACAAATCCTGCATTTGAAAGTTCATTTCAATTAAATTTTATTTATAGTGTCAAATCATAGCAAAAGTTATCTAAGGACACTTTATGGATAGAGTAGGTCTAGACCACACTCTAATTTAGACCCAACAATTCCCCCCAAGAGCAAGCATTTGGGGCGACAGTGGCGGGGAAAAACTTCCTTTAAAACAGGCAGAACCCTCAGGTAGAACCAGGCTCTTGGTAGGCGGCCATCTGCTGCTGCAGATTGGGACTCGTCACACACTACCAACATTATTACAAGGAAAACCAACCTTCAAAACTTATATTTTCAGAGAAGCCTTTTTTGCAAACAAAGCTTCCCTTCAGGGCTCAGGTGAGTGAGTTAATTGGTCTGCCCATTTGACTTGACACATAACTCCCTTTGTGTGTGTGTCGGTGTGTGTATAATAGAGTGATGTGCCTATAAAATGTACTACAAATGAATGTGTGCCCACTATGCGAGTACTCCTGTGTTTTTGATTTCACAACCTTGCATTTTGAAGCGAGGATTTATATCCCTATTCAGTCTGGATTCATTGTTCTGCGGTAGGACGTGTAATTTTCCCAAGTTACGTGTAAAACTCTAGAGAATCTTCTACACAAGATAAAGCTCTCAGCCTGAATGGAAGACACGCTGCTGCTGCATGAAAAAACATGATGTAGTATTACTTTACATGTCAGGGCAAATTAGTTTGCGTTTAACTGTTATTTGTTGGCTGAACACAAGTAGGTTGTTCTGGATTTTGTACGTTACAGGCTTTAAAAAAAATACAGCCACATCAGATCACATTGGATTAAAATTAAAGTTGCTAATTGCAACATCCAAAATTACCAAACTCTAATCCAGCTGATTAGTGTGTCTTTCTGCCTGCAGTCCTTTGCAGCCCAATAAACAATGAACTGCTGACAAAAAGACAAACACAATGCTGAAACCAAAAATGGAATGTAAAAGACGGAATAGGGCTGCACGATTATGGACCAAATGATAATCACGATTATTTTGATCAATATTGAGATCACGATTAATTATCACGATTATTTGTTGATTTTAACCAAAACAAATTGTATTGTCACATAGGCTAATTATAACTGCTTTTACATCCATATTGTGCTACATTCCTCCTTTATTGAAGGATACTGTGAAGGAGTATGCCATTTCAGCTGTTGTGCGACCGCTTTCCATACATGCACGTTTGCCGTAAGGTATCTACCAGACAAAATAGCAACGCGGATTTCGGTGGCTCATTACACTGCTACTTACATGTCTGCGTTGCGCTTTGATGCTCCGAAACCCACGTTAGAGGCAACATAAACATCACTGCATGTCACGCTAGTAAACACTAATAACACGTTACACAGCAGGTAACGTTAGCCTACCGTTAGCTACAGTAGTAACTGGATTAAACACGGCTAAAATGCTGACAGCTAAACAGTGTAGTGTGACAGGATTCCAACAGCGGGACGTCAAACAGTCAGCTGCTAAAGCTATGAGCTAAAAGACACAAACTAGCACTGGTCTGTTGTATGAAAAACAAAACAGACGGGACAAAACGTTGCGTTTACTGGTAAACTGGTAAACATCGTGACCGGCATATGACGACCGACTGCTACCTGTTGTGGAATTTTCCTCACGTTACTCTGTCCTCCTGTGACTGTCTACATCTAAAAACTAAGCTGCGCGGTGCAGTGAACAACTCTGATTGGCTCATGGAGGCACGTGATCAGACAGTGGTTTATGGAGTGCTAGATTGGCTTTACAAAAACTTTGATAAGGAGCGTTCTATGAACAGAATGACGCATTTTAAATATCGCTCGATCACGCAAATTTGATCGTGGGATCGTGGTGATCGTGATTAAAATTTGATTAATTGTGCAGCCCTAAGACGGAATACAGTACACATTTATTCTCAAAGGTCCATCTTTCCTCATAGACCTGTAGGTTCCCACACTCTCAGTCAAACACATTAAAACTTACCATAAGATACTTGCTGTCAGTTTTCAAAGATTCCGAAGGTTCAGCTGCTTACAGTGATGACTTTGCATCGTGCATGATTCAAATTTACAAATTAGGAGGAGTGGCAGGGGAGTATGCCAGGCCAATGGCCATGAAATAAGACTCAGTTGGGTACGTCTAGCAACATTGTTGGATGCTGCGGTCTCAGCCTGGCAACCAGCGTAACCATCGAGTCTGGGGAGGAGGGGGTGGGGGAGACAACTCTCTCCAGTATTCCACTAGCTGTCAGTATTACATATTGCACCTTTAAGACTTGCTCTTCCCTTAAGACACACCGACACTGTTGTTGCTGATTCTTGCACACACAAGCAGTTTACTTTAACACACTGGCCACTGGCTGCGTGGCTGGCTGCGTGGCGTGAGCGTGGCGTGAGCGTGGCGTTTCTGTTGCGTGTCAGCTGCGTGGCGGCTGCGTGGATTTTTCTATGTCTTTACACACCAGAAACATGTCTGATGCGGCGCTGCTGCTGCTAGCCTTGTCTGTACACATGTATGTTTCCCATTGATTTACTGCACTCAAGCAGTATACTTCATGTTAAACATAAATATATACTGATTGGATTACAGCAAAGACGACGTCGGCAGTATTGACGGCAAAAAAAAGGAAAAAAAAGACTGTGCTGTCTCCCTTTCTGTTCACATTATACACCACAGACTTCCAGTACAACTCAGAGTCATGTCACCTACAGAAGTTCTCTGATGACTCTGCAGTTGTTGGGTGTATAAGGGATGGACAGGAGGGAGAGTACATAGCGCTGGTGGAAAACTTTGTGGAGTGGTCTGGTAAGAATCACCTGCTGCTGAATGTGGATAAGACCAGAGAGATGGTGATTGACTTCAGGAGGAAGGGAACAGCTCCGCAGCCCCTTTGCATTCTGGGTGGAGATGTGGACATGGTTGAGGAGTACAGATACCTGGGTGTCAACATCGACAGCAGGCTGAACTGGAAAATCAACAGCACTGCTGTTTACAAGAAGGGGATGAGCAGACTCTATTTCCTGAGGAAGCTGAGATCCTTCAACGTGTGCAGCAGAATGTTGGAGATGTTCTACCAGTCTGTTGTGGCCAGCGCTCTGTTCTCCTCCGCCATCTGCTGGGGCAGCAGCATCGGAGCCAGCGATACAAACAGGCTGAACAAACTGATCAGGAAGGCTGGCTCTGTGATTGGCTGCAAACAGGACACATTTGAAGCTGTGGTGGAGAGGAGGTCACTGAACAAACTGTTATCTATCATGGATAACCCCGACCACCCTCTCCATTCCACACTGGTCCAACACAGGAGCACCTTCTCTAAGAGGCTCCGACAGTTTCGATGTCGCACGGCCCGCTACAGGAAATCATTCCTACCACAGGCAATTAAACTTTTTAACACTTCATCACTGAGTGTGAGATAAGACTCATATACCTCACAACTGCACTGAATGCACCTTGCGGAACCTAGCACAATAGGTTTATCTAGGCTACATCCTATCTTTACTAGGGAAACAGTTGTACATTTTTACTCCCCAACTTATTGAAACAGTTGTACATTTTATTTACAAATTGTATATATTTTAAATATTGCTCGTGTAGTATTCAATTATTTAATGCATATTGTTTCCTATTATTTAATGTATACTCTGTATGTGAGCTGTGTGATATTTTGCTGCTGCAACACCGTTATTTCCCATTTTTTAGGGATCAATAAAAAAAAAAATCTATCTATCTATCTATCTAAAATAGGCTACATAATATCTCGTTCTGTATTGACAGGTGCAATATTTGAAGACCAATAATTATTATTTATTATTATTATTATTATTATTATAAAATATATATGCATACTATAATAGGCGTTGGTTCTATTTCTAGCATGCACGCGTTTTCGGCACGTGTGTGTCACGCAGGCAGTATGCAAGCTCTAACCTGTTAACATGGGATCCGAAATAAAAAACGGACACGCCACGCAGCTGTCACGCTCACGCCACGCAGCCAATGTGTGGCCGGCCTAATGTTTCATTCATATTAAGGAGCATAAAGTGAGTCTCATAGGCTGTTATATCATTTAGGGGCCTTTCATCATGTGTAAAGCTGTAACTAAACTGGAACAACTTTAATACACTCTGAACACACACACACACACACACACACACACACACACACAATCACAAAAGAATTACAGATGCGTGCACATTAGCAGACATACACTTGCTTCTAACACAACATACAGTAGTAGTACTGACACACATATTCACACACTCCAGTGCAGATATTGAATTAAATGTACTCATGGGATGCGGAGAAAAGTAGGAGCCAGCAGATTTTCTGGCCATCAGAGTATATGTTGGGGAGCTGGAGTGTGTGGAAAATGATCAATAAATGCTACAAAACCAGAAACGCTCCGATGGATTCTCACTAAATTACTTCTTTATAGACTTTGCTGCACATGCACACATACACTATTAACATGGATGCAGGTACAAATCCACACACGCATGCTGCACTCCCACAAAAAAGGTCCAAAAACACACTTGCACACACACACATGTACATAAGTTAAAATGAACAGTTTAATAAATGCCATAAAACTGCTGTGGACCATAAAAAGTCTAATATTGCCTCTTCTAGGGGAGAGACAAGCCCTGCTGAATCCCCAGCATATTATTATTACTTATTGCCGTTTGTGGTCGTTATCACTTTCTTGTTTCATAGTGCTAATAAATGACACTTAACAAAGCAAAAATAATATGAGCTACCTTTCGTTTTAAGGACTGTTTTTCAATAATCACATAAAAATGATGTGATGTGTGAAATAGGCTCTATACATCACTGTCGGCTAAGATACAGTGAGAGAAAGAGAGTTTCTGTTTTCATGAAGGAAAAAGCAGCTGCAGCCTTTCAAAGAGCAGAGGGTGACAGAGTTCACAATCTTGCAGTCTTTTTACACATAAAAGGAAAGAAAATGTGTTGGACAAGGTTTTTCTATGCTTCTTCTACAACAGGCATATTGAACATACAGTAAGCCGCATAATGTGTTAGCTTATTTTGTTTATCTAATGAAAAGTGGGACAAGATTTTTTGGGACAAGGTTTTTCATGTTTTAAATGCATTATGTATGTTGGTATGACCTAATTTTAATTCATAATAGTTTAAAACTATGGCACAATAGAACAAGGTGACTGTGTGACTTTTAGACTGCACCACCAATCAAAGCAGCTAAATCCAGCCCCAGCATCATGCCTGCTGTGTGACAACTAAATCCCTTCAGGGATCAACATATGTCTCCAGCTCTTTGATTCAATTGTAAGATTTATAAAAAGGTTAATGAAACAAATCAAATCTTGAATTAAGTGTATCAAGAGGACCTTTGCTGAACTATAATGGGAGTTAGAATACATTTGTAGGTTTAGCAATCCAAACAAAAACACTTCCCAATGCATGCATGTGGAACCACCAACTCTAAACTGACAGATAATTAAAAAAATATTATGCAGCCAGTACAGTATCTGCATGCTGCATGTAAATGTAATAGTGATAAAGTGAGCCATAACAAAATCAGGCAGCATTCAGACTAGAGATCTAATTTTCTGGATAACCATTGACTAACTCTCCCACAGCTCTACACTGATGGCTCTGAACAGCACTTCGAGAAATAGATGAAGCTTCTTAATGCACTCTACTGTTCTGTCAGTCCAGCACGTGAGCTGTGAATTAATTCATGTATACTATAACCACACTCAGTAAACCTTGCTTGATCACTACATCGTGCATTATTCACAACACAGCAGCACCACTGCTCACTCGGCCATGCACCACACTGCAGCATCCCTGACTCTCTTTCCACCTACAGTATATGGTATAGGGGTGGGGGGAAAAAAGTCAATACAGCACAGTATTGTGATATTTCCCGTGGCAATACTGTATCAATACACAGACGCCAAGTATCAATCTTTTATTGTATATGTGTTGGTCAGTTTGTCTGCTTGTCTGCTTGACAATCCCTTTTTGCAGCAATAAAATTGAAGAGATGAACAAACAAAAAGATAAAACAGATGTTGACAAAGTTTCCTTTTGGGGACATAATTTGAAATTGGGAAAATGTGAAGTTGGAAAAAAGGTAATAAATTGCAATATATCGCAGAATATTGCAATATGTTTAAAATCGCAATAATATGATATTGTGACATAAGTATCGCGATAATATTGGATCGTGAAGCCTCTGGTGATTCCCACCCCTAATATGGTAAAACAGTCACGACCAGTTGAACGTGTGCAACCAGGAACCAGTAACATAGCTCAAGCACGTTGTTCGTCGTTCGACTGGTCGTGATTTCTTTTTACTTTACCCTTACCCCGACGACTAACGTTATAAGGTAATTAGCGGTTTGCGATAAAACTGGTCACATCCGATTAGAATGAAAACAAATCCCAGAGAACGGTCGACTCGGTACACATGTTATTAATTGCTCAGAAGGCTTTTTCTGTGAATGGCCCTGAACCTCGCCACCCGACCGCTTGAAATTTGCTACAAACTTTACCACTACCAAGGTAAACCAAATCCTGGGTAATTTAGCAATACATCTGTACTCATGTCTAGTTTTTGAATGTAATGTTTTAATGTGTGCTTCATTGTATCCTGCTGCCTCCACTTTACCTTTTATTAACCTTACTGTTCTAATCTCTTAGTTTCATAAAAGCCCTTCTAGGGATAGATGTTACAAACTAGCATCCACTATGAACACTAGATATACTGTACTTGCATCAGATAGCAATTTTCAGTTTGTCTATGTACTATATCTGTCCCTATCAAATAACCATGAATAAATGTTTTAAATCTGAGTTAAACACCTCAGAAGTGAGAACATTTTTGTAAAATAGAGTAATATTATAATTATGTTGTCCAGTACCTCATTTATCAAAATATATCAGGTCAACATCTTTGTCTTTTATGATAAGTTATCACAGTGGATCTCACTTTTTATTACTAAAATATTTCACCATCTCATGGCTGAAGTTCATCGTTTCAACTTTTCCCATTGTGCCGCACTGCACCTGTGTAAGTGTAAGGGTTAATAACAGACAGGCAGTGAACATGGTTCGGTCACAGATACGGGCTTTAATTGGGTCTCTGTTGACTTCTTTGCTTCTTCAATTTTTCTCTCCATCTCTCATCCAAAAATGAGCAAAGAGCAATTTCCAAATTATACTGTGGCTCCAACAACAGCACTATCATATACACACCAACACACATTGCACCTTAGAGCACACACACACATCAATCCATGCTGATAGCAATGGGGAACAGGAAAAAGGGGAATTAAAATGAGTAAATGGGGATAATGATAGAAGCAGGAGAAAGGAAAGGGGTCATTCACTAAAGCTGCAATTAGCAAAGTGTACGAGAGTGCTGCCACACTGCTGCCCAATAAAGATGAACAATAAAGATCTATTCTATTCTAGTCTATTTACATAGTACAGATTACAATGTGGCATAATAAAAATGTAATGTTGGAAAACGTAAGCTGCTGACTGGATCTTTGACAATGTTTTGGATTAAGAGTCTGCAAATGTAAGCAGAGTTCAGTAGAACCCACAAGCAGCCACTAAAGTGAAGCCAAGACAGGTGAAACATGAGCCTTATGCTTCTCAATTACAGTAATGAGTTTATGGAGTTATTACACCCATCTTGCCAGTGTTATCAGTCTGTCTTTTCAGGTCTATAACCATTGCCAAGATTCAGTTTCCACATTAACACTGTTCTTTTTTTCTTCACTAATGACAGACGTAAGTTTTCTGCATTGGAATCAATGAAAATAAGATCCCCACTTTCCTTGAATTAGGATAATTAGGATATATAAGGGATATTTGAAGTTACACCCACTAGCTTTAATGTGTAGGTACTAAGAAGTACTTCATAATGATGCTGGATGTGTTACAGCAGGTTTAAAATTACAACTGCTTCATAAGCACTGCATGAGGATTAGTACAGTGAACATATGAGGTCAAGGCTCTCCTGAGGAGGATTTTATTGTGTAAGCTTTGATGTTGACACAGATTAAAAACCAGATGTTAAAAAAGAGAAAAAAAGGGTGAAAAATATTGTTTTGTCGTATTAAAGAATTAGCTGAGGGACTTTTTCTCACCATCTCCTCTCTTACAATACCTCTCTCCATT
Source organism: Perca fluviatilis (assembly GCF_010015445.1). NCBI lineage: Eukaryota > Metazoa > Chordata > Actinopteri > Perciformes > Percidae > Perca > Perca fluviatilis. Next base: position 23,896,971 of record NC_053113.1, on the reverse strand, counting down.
CTTAACTCACTTCACTTCATCACACTTTGTCTTTGTTCACTCAATGTCTCTCTCTCACACACACACACACACACACACACACGCAGATATAACAGAGTGAGACAATATGTGTGTATTGCACATATCTCATCAGCATGCATACATTTAATGCTTAGTTTTGTCACCTTTTAAGGTGTGGACTTAGTACCATGTTCCTCGTCCAATACAAATTGCAGGTTCGAGCCCCTTCCTTTCTGGATAGACAACCCAACCAGCCAGTAGGAGTTGCTAATGCAGTAGTCTCGCTTCGCCAGACCATCCACGAGTTGTGGAGCGGAGGAGGGTCTGGCTACTCCACATAGCATTTCGGGATGGGAGAAAAACGTGCTCTGGTTTATTGGCATTTCTTTAAACCAATCACAATCGTCATGGGCAGCCCTAAGCTCAAGTCATGCGAGAGAAAACTCAGATTGGACAGATAGTCTAGCTAGCTGTCGCAATTTACCGTGCAGAGATCTGAGGAGCAGTTAACCATAGTCCTCATTAATCCACCGGAGTTTAACATTCCAACACAAAGAAAGCGAAAGGAAACGGGCATCGCCAAAAATACATGCATCCGGCGGAATTTCCTGCGGCACCGGATCAATCCCGGAAGTGGAACGTCAAGAAAATATACAACTAATGCAGTGACCAGTACATGCTTCCTGTGTCAGCTTCCTCCTTCAAGCATTGACGATTGTGCTGATCGGTTTGCTGAGTAGTAGTCATTTAACCCAAATTTCTCAGATTTTTGTGAGACATTTATGACAACATGATATAATATTTAGTAAATCTGTCACAACGCCTACTTATATTTAGTCATTTTTGCTAATTTTCCTGTTTTTAACATCTCATTAACCTCTTCCTGCCATTCGTCACCTGCCCCATACAGAAGTTGCCCTCAGTGTGTTCCCGCCATTCCCAGTCACCTGATCCCCTCACTCGCCATTCCTTTATTAACTCCCCTGCATATATACCAGCCAAACGTCTTTTGCCATATCGTCTAATGAACTACCGTCAATGTTTATTATTTAACTATCATCAAATGTTTTGTCCAACTAACATTCCAAAACCTAAAGATATTATAATGATCACATAGATTAAGACAAACAAAATAAGCGAAACCTTAACAATCGAGAAACAGAAAAGTTTTGTATTTTTGGCTGAAAAATTACTAACGATTAGTCAATTACCAAAATAGTTGAAGAATATTTTTTGACTAATCATTTAATTGACAAATCGTTTCAGCTCTCCTTCACAGTGAGACCTTCTGTGGCAAAGTATGTTGGGTGTGTTTCAGTGAGCCAAATATAAAAGCCTTACCTGCTCACTCAATTCATCAGCTGAATGCATAAAATGTAAATAACATATGTAGGTGTTTTCATGTCTGCATGTTAAGCATTTGCACATACAATATGGGTATGTAAAAGTTAGCCCACCATGCAGGAAACATGACATATGCCTCGGGGCACAGTTAGGTGATTTTGATTACAACATGGCTCAAAGGCACTGAGCTCAGCAGACCGGCACAGTATGCTGTCTGTGGAGGCAGGAAAGGGGGAGAAAAAATTTGAGAGCAAGAGGGAGGGAGAATAATTTTAAAAAGGAAAGACAGAAATACAGAAAAAGAAGAAGGGCTAAAATCCTAGAGAGGAAGAAAAAACTAAATTTAAAAATGGACATCTGTTTGAAAAGGAAGTGTGTATGAGTGTCATACAGACACTGAGGAATGGGCAATTCACAGGCACACATGCACACATTAACTACAGTACATAGATTACTCACTCATTCATGTAGTAAGTATAGCTGCACGCTAAACACACACATTCCCATGCACAAATAGTAAAACCAGATCGCTAAAGCTGAGGATGGGAAATGTATAAAACCAATGATTATACATCCGACAAGTTAACTTCTCTCATCGCTTCATCTTTTTACCACTCTCTAAAATAGTTTTTGTATAACATTCTGACAGTAATTCAATGTAATTCCACTATCATCTCGGCAAACCAGCTACCCTGTTGATGTAGGAGAGAAATAGATCCGATCAAAGCACGTTTGGTTAAATTGCGACGCATTGAAGTCCTCAAAGGTTGTTATGATCTTTGATTTCTCGCAGACCACACCTACAGTAATGCAACAGGGTGATCGGAACAAAGAGCTTTAGACATTTCCCAGGATTTGTAAATTTGCAAGAGAGACAGAAAGAGAGGAGGGCTTGAACAAAGAATGTTCAAATGACAAATGGAGAAGCAACTCCCTCCATTAATTTAATTCAATTTCAATTCAATTTTATTTATAGTATCAGATCATAACAAGAGTTATCTCGAGACACTTTACAGATAGAGTAGGTCTAGACCACACTCTATAATTTCCAAAGCCCCAACAATTCCGGTAATTCCCTCAAGAGCAAGCATTAGCAGTGCTATTGCGACAGTGGCGAGGAAAAACTCCCTTAACTCACATACAAAAGATTATAACAAGAAAAAACTCCTGGCTGAAACAGATTTATTAGCAGCAGCTTTACAAATATCTTCTGTATACTAGCTGAATGCAATTCATACTTTTCATTCCTTTTGTTGGACAAGATTCACAATGGAGCCTTATAAATCCGGTAAAAGAGCTGTCAGGAGAGCTAGTGAGAAAGAGATAGGGGCCCTGAGGATATCAGTTGTTATATGGACACCAGCAGTCTGTCTGATGGGGCTGTAGTTTTAACACTGGCGTGGCTGTTAGGATGTAGAGATTTTTAGCTGAAAAAAATGAGGGTGTTGTGCTGCTTCAGTAGTTGCTCTGCTTTTTGGACACATTTTTCATCAATGGAAGAGGAAGGGGAGCAGAGTTTACTTTTTGCCGTGAGTAATTGCCAGAAAGTGACAGGCTGGTAATGTCACAGATTATAGAAACTCTAGCTCAGTTTGCATAAAAATATCTACTCCAAGAGTCATGAAATGATATGCCTCCTTGGCATGTACTATATACTGCACAGTACATACTCTTCAACTAGCATCCAGTCAAGATCAGGGCAGATCAACCCAACTGATCATCCATACATGCTAATCAAGAGGGAAACACATTTTATCCATCATATTTCATCTTGATATATGGGCTGAAAGTTTAACTAGAGCCCAGTTAGTCACAGCTGCATTGCTGCTACAGTTTAGGGAACATCCTGCTGCTAGTAAGCAACAAAACCACTAGCAAATATTGTGTTGTACTTTCAAAGCAAAGAACAATACAAAATAGATTTTTTTTTAACGATTACTGGAAAGAAAAAAACAACTTGTTTGTGATAATTGCGAGGAAGCCTGTGTGTTTACAGTGTCACTGTTCCTACGATGAAGTATTAATTACCAACTTAAAAACAGCTTTTGGGAGGACAGAATTTATAAGGAGGAATAAGGATTGCACTTTCAAAGGATCAACATAGTGGTAAGCACTTAATAACACAGGGTGAGTACAAAGTAAAATAACTGATGAACTTTCTTCGTTCACATGATAAATCTCTGTTTCTTTTGCTCTCTCTTGTACCCTGTTGGGCAGCTAAAGAGGGAGACAACATTAGCAATAAAATCTGATATCAGTTTGCGCTGATGCTTGTTTTTGTTCTTGCTCCCGGCCCCATTTAAATTATTCTCCTGCCACAGCATGGAACAAACCTGACAAGCTATCGTGGCACTTCTTTTAATGAAAAAGCGACAGTGAGTGAAGATAGCACTTGAAGCTTTTGAATGAGGATGGCCCCACTATCCTCAACTCTAGCAACAGGGAAGGTTGAACAGTGCTATTGGGATCAAATCAAACCAGGCAGTAACACTAATGAGAACAACTATACAATAACAGACCATGCTATTACTATATATATATTTTTTACATTCATAACTAGTGAACAAGCAGACTAGAGTCAGCTGCCACAGACCTGAGTGAAATATTGTATTCAGCTATGCACAGAGAGGTATTAGTCTTAACAATTGCTGCCACATACGAGATAACTGCGAGCTAGTTTCAGCTTCGGACCTGTCACTATAATTAATATTACTCTCAGTGTCTTTCAGGATGTGTAAGGTCACAGACAAACGAACAATTAATCATTGTTTGTTATTCTGCCAACAGGACCCTGTAGGGATTTACTAGTATATTCATTCATAGATTAGTCACACTCTCTTTACCGTCTTTCCTTCCCCTGTTCTTCTTCCTCTTGTTCTTTATACCATCCCTGCATCACTCTGAGGGAGCTGAATACCTTGGGATTTTTCTTACAGCATGAACAGAGTTTAAACCCATGTCAACCCTCTCTGAGCCGCCACAGCACTGGTGCTTTTGCAATTTAACTCTTTTTGCCAGTTGCCAGCATTAAAAACATAGTATTTATAAGAGCTCTCAGCTCTTTAAATGGTGTTAAAATGAATCACTATTAAAATCAATAAATGTAGTGTGCATGCATTTATGACATAGACAGCACTCAGAGTTTACATCGGTCTGCTTTCATCACATCATTACCCCTTTTTCCAATGCCATTAATCTCTTTACTTCAGTTGCCTTTTTAGTTTACACCCAATTGCTTAAAGTCTTACTTAAATAGGTTTGTTTTGTGTGTTTTTGTGTGTTTTTGTGTGTGTATGTGTGTGTGTGTGTGTGTGTGTGTGTGTGTGTGTGTGTGTTTTGTGTGTGTGTGTGTGTGTGTGTGTGTGTGTGTATGTGTGTGTGTGTGTGTGTGTGTGTATGCTTTAAAGTGTTCCAAATTGAAAGATGGCCCTACAGAGCCAAGGACATGATTACCATAGCAACAAGCAGAGATAATGCGTTGGTTAGGGCCGCTGAGTATTTGTTGTGTGGTGGTTTGGAGTGCGACCAGTAGGCACCAAGAATTCCTTCCTTTATTCATTATCATCTCTCTAATATATTTCCCTTTTTTTCCCTCTATTATTTGCTATTGTGTTGAAAAAAAAGCTACGTCGAAATAAAAAGCTGCCATCTTTCTATAACACAAATGGACATACACTGTCAGTATTTCCATATGTTACTGAAAAATACTTGATAATACAATTACAACATTTAGGTGTTTTACACACACACACACACACACACACACACACACAACACACACACACACACACACACACACACACAGATCACCTTCACATCTCCTCCATAGGATGGCACATCACACAGACACTTACAGCAGTTGCTAATCTGGCCTTTCACACCAATGCTGTGCAGCTGACACCAACCCTCTTCTGCCAAATTAGCAGTTTGTGAGTTGGCTCATGCAAAAGCTTGGCCAGTATTTACAAAGCCTTCATGTTTTTTTTTTATTGCAACATATGTTGAAATGTCATCAGGAATGAGCTTTTTTCATGCTAGATCTTTCATTATTTTGTTAAATTGTAAGGCTCTGTTTTTTTTTCTTACCATCAACTTTCACTGAAAAATACCAAATTTAAACCACTTTGAAGTACAGATAGAGGTTTTTCAATAACTGAAAATAAGAAGCTCTTTGTGAGCATGTGATTATCCTGTGAGAGTGTGTCTATATTTGGCTTTTTATGCGTTTTCACTGTTTGTGTGTTACTAGTCTTTGGCCTTGACTGCTGTAATCCATTAAACGCCTCACATCTCCCACATCTGCTGCCTCTCTTTTCTTTCTTTACTGAAAAACTGAACCACAGCAGCCAGGTTATAAAGAAAAACAGTGCATTTGATATACAAACCTATATATCCACACTAGCGAGGGCCAATTACGAGCAGAAATTAAAACTAAAAAGTTAAGTTACAATGATATCATTTTTTGTGGGAGCTGTAGCTTTTTGCATGCTCCCAAAGGAATTGTTGTTTTAAGGTAACCTGTGGATTTTATGACCTTTAGTGGTGCTACGGAGCAGTTTATTTATAAACGGGTCCCCTTTTTGTTTGTCTTGTGCATGTGTACATTCCTGCTAATGGTTTCACACTATTCCACTGAGCCTACAGGTGCCGGTAATCACCAAGAAACACAGAAATGCACCAGCAAAGAAGACTTCAAGCTGGTAAACATATGAGAGTGCTGTGTGTCAATTTACGCACTTCTGTACTTACACTTGCCATTTTGAGTGCACAGTGCGTTCACACTGACAAAGTATAGCAAAATACAGTGTACTACAGGTACCAGGATGCTGCATTCATGATGCTCAAAAAGTGTGGAACTACTTACCCTCAACGGTCACAATCTTTGCTACGTACCGGAAGCTACGGGACCACCAACGTATTTTCAAACTTGTGAAAATGGTGGGGTAGGAAGCTGCAGCGGGTGCGATTGAAACGGCAAACACCGAACTATACCAACGTGACATGTGTTTAAGTACCACTATACTGTAGTCGGATAGTGAGAAAACAAGGCGCACCACAGGTCAAACGGCAGTCTCACAGGTGTTTTATTGAGCATGCTGCCACCTGATTGGACTTGATGTGTGTCAAAGCCAAAGGTCAGAGCCTCGATAAAGTTAAGGAATAGTGAAGCGTGTTAGAGGCCAGGGCACGTATGCAACTAAATAAAGCATTTTAATGCTTCACACATTTCTGTGGGGGGTTGTACTGACACACATACACACCACTGATTCATTAATAGATTTGGTATTAAGTCAAGCCTCATGCCTTCCACCTTCTATACTCTCTCAATTAAATTAAATTCACTTTATTGACATGAGTGTAACAAAGACAATATTGCCAAAGCATCTCTGTGTGTGTGTGTGTGTGTGTGTGTGTGTGTGTGTGTGTGTGTGTGTGTGTGTGTGTGTGTGTGTGTGTGTGTGTGGTGTGTGTGTGTGTGTGGGTGTGTGTGTGTGTGTGTGTGTGTGTGTGTGTGTGTGTGTGTGTGTGTGTGTGTGTGTGTGTGTGTGTGTGTGTGTGTGTGTGTGTGAAGGAAAAATGCATAGAAATAGAAATTCAACAAAGAGACAACACAAAAATCCCTGCCGCTTTAGCTAATTTTTGATGCTGCCAAGCTAGGAACTCGGACTGATTCAGAGCTTGTTATCACAACACAGTGTCGCAGTGAAGGGGACACAGGGAGCGAATTGCACCCTGGTGGTTCAATCTATACAAGTGTATACTGCATACAGCTGTCACAACACAGCGAGGGGTTTGAATCAGATTGATGGTGGAAGACTTGATGCGTTTTTGTAATGGGGATAGAAAATAGCCCAATGAACCCATTGTTTCTGCTGCACTGGCAGAAATGCAAATAGCAGGTGAATAAATCCCTGTAATCCAGTATCGTATCACTTTATTCAGATGTACAGCAATGCATCCACCACCCCCATCCTTCCACACATGCACGAACCAAGCCTGCTCCCACAACACTGCTTTGCTGTGGTCAGAATTAAAATTTAAATGATTTCTGCTCAGTCAAACTGGCATCGGGCACCAGTAAACATCATATTACATCAGTCAATGAGTATTAAAAATGTGTCAATGCAGTTAAAAAATTTTCTATATGCCTCAACAGAAAATCAGAGTTGGAAGTTGAGAGCACCTAAAGGACCATCACTACAGACTCTCTGCCACTATTCACCTTTTGATACATGTTAAACACATTTGTGTTTATGGGAATAAATAGTTAAACGCCCCACACAGGTCACATGAGGGTGTGTGTATTATGTGACACACACACACACACACACACACACACGTCCTCGCTTGTACTACTACTTTCACTTACTGTACAACGCCAGTGCCAGAGCAGATGGTGTATACAACCCTGAGTTCACTTCTTGAAATAAAAAGAAAGAGATGGAGGAGGGGGTAGAGACTCTTTATCTCATCCCATACGGTCCATCCGAGAAAGAATTACTGTCAGCAGGAGACAATGCAGCACTGAGTGATCAGCACACACAGGTATTTTCTCTTGTCGTCTCTCTCCATCTCTTTTCATTTCTCTCGCCATCTTTTCTCCCATTGTTCCTATAGAGCTGTGGGCAGAAACTCTAGCCCATCCTCATCTATTGTCACCATCCTCTGCCTACTGAACTTTTAATGACAAGCTGACAGGTAGAATGCACTGGCATATAGCATGGCATAGAGGAAGCTCGTGCGTGTGTGCATGCGTGCATACATATGAGGTTTCATTTTATAATACAGCTATAACACTGCTCCCACTTTTTAATGCATTTTCCAAGAAGGGGATTCAATCAATCAATTAAATGGATAAGAACATACAATATAGCTACAGTATATTACATGAAACAAACAGCATCACCATCAAGAATCCATTCTCAAAACTGACACCAGTCACCACAACTAAAGTTTGCATGTTCCAGTAGGATTAACACATGCAATGAATATATTGTCCTCTACATCTGTACGTATATTAACTCTACATGCAGTATCATCTGTAAAATGATGACCAAGATATTTGACTAATTGCTCAACTTTAGGGCATCTTCTCTTTAGGTGATATGAGAAAATACAGATGTTTTTATTATTAGGGCTGGGTAAAAGAAATCAATTAATCAATGCATTGCAATATAAATTTCCCCAATCCAATATTGATTTAGAAAATTCTGATATCGATAGTTGTAACCACGTTGTTTTACAAGTGCAGAATAAGAGCAGATTTTATTTTCGCTTTTTATCAAGTTCTGCTCCTTACACTCAGCGGTGACATGAAGTGAGCAAAGTCTTTTTCAGGCTTCTGGCATGTTACTTCTCGACCCAAGAGCTTCTACAGATATAAATACAATTGGTTGACACCTAGTCTCACTTGCCAGACCCATCTCCACAGCGCTGCGGAGTAAGGTCTGGCCCCTCTACATATACACTCCTGGATAGGAGAAGCAGCAGTGCTGACACATCGGTGTGGTTGGACACTGGTAGTTGGTCATAAAGGTATAAAGACACAAATCCAGCGTCTGCTACTCATTCATCTAAACATATCAGGGATTTGTTTATGTTATTACAGAAGCATCTTACTCTGGTCCAAAAAAAAAAAAAAACAACACTGAAAAACAACACTGTGAAGTTTAAGGTCAGATCTCAAAGACTGCCTTTTTGTATTTCTCTACAGAACTAAATCCATTTGTGGCAAGCAGGACAATTTGCCTTCAGCTTAATGTCACTTACCAGGTGTAGCCAAATGTAACTTTTGGTCCAGGTATGTTTACTCTGTGCCCGCACCATTCTGGGCTGTTGTTTCCAACACAGAGTGATGTGGCACTGAGCCATGACCTGTACGCTGCTCACCTGTCTCCCAGCTCTCATTACTGGCCACGCGCATCATAGCCCACTTACATTACATATTGTCTAGACTACTTTAGAGTCTGAGCAATATGTAATGCAAGTCCAGTCTCAAAACAAAAGTTTTCTATTAGCCTTGAACAGTGTTATAATAGTCCTAGCCAGGTTTCAAGATACAATTTGTAATACTTGGATAAAACAAAATAAAAAAATTAATTATTATACAGTGTACCACTGAGGTGCATGTTTGGATCATTGTAGAAGACATATTGCATGCTTCATTCTGTTAATATTCAGTTTCTTTTACGGTGTTCTCTGCTGCCCTGTTCAACAAATAAATAGTCAAGAACACCATTTTCCATTTATAGCACATAAAACATCCAGCAGTAGAATAACCGAATGCACTGTGAAAAGCCAATAACGTAACTAACACAATTAGCCTACTAAAGCAGAAGAAATCCAAATCAATAACACTAAATTATGCGTCTGAGAGCTTAACTGACATCTACCATGGCCAGGCTGTGTTACTCACACGCAGCATCTTCCAAAGATTGTTTTTGGCCCAGGCCTTTTATCCAAGTTAAAAAAAAATAGTTGAACGTAATCACTTCAAATAGAGAAAATCTTTTCACTGTGAATGAAAACAGCAAAGCAATTTTGCATCATTAACCTATATTACCATATACAGAGCGTGACAAGCACCCTCATTTTATCAGAGTGTGCTGCAGAACTTTCATTTGGCATCAGCTGCACATGTAAAACACCCTACAATTTACCCAGAGAAGCAAAACTATTGTCAGGTTGAGGTTTATTCAATAAAGTGTCTTTAATCAATAGAATATTAATGGGATCAAATACAGTAGTGCTGAATACTTAGCGCTAGCTTCAGCCTGTAATCTGTCACTATGTCTTCTCTATGCGCACGCATGCATGCACGGACACACAAATGCACGCACGTCTGATTTTACAGTGACCTGCAGAGGTTGAAAAGAAAGTAATGGCACCATATTTTATGTAAGTTTCACAGCCTGAGGTCATGAGAGTCAAACACACAAGTTAGTTGAGCAATAGCACTGCTGAGGTCAAATCAGACTCAGACACTCTGCCCACACTGCAGAGCTGTCTCACCAAACCAAAGAGAGAGGCGGAGGGAAGAGAGAGAGTTAGAAAAAAAAAAAAAGTGTTTAGGTGTGTGGGAGCGCAGCAGAGGCATCCTCTTCCATTCATGGCTTTTGAAAGCATTAGAATTTGAGTATTTGTGACCAAAACAGAACAAAAAGGGAGAGGGGTTTAAGATTTATGTGAGACAGACAGCATATGTGAAAAAAGTATAAATGAACTGTGGGGAGAAAGAAGAAAGGAGAGATTAGACAATGCTATTAGACAGGTCACACAAAGAACTTTCACCAGGTAGCAGACAGCATTTATTCGTAAATCCTGTCAGGTTTGCTTGTAACATCCAAAGTGAATAAGCAGATTCTGTATGACTTACTGGTAAATCTGGAGACTGAGGATCAAATTTGAAATGTGTAGCGCAAGCTCACTGAAAACATACTGCAGGCTTGGCAGAAGGTGCTTCAGATGGTGCTGGCAGAGTGGCTTTATAAAATGCCACAATATGACCACAACAAAAGGCTCAAGAGTGGGGCTTTACGGCAGAAAAGGGGAATTCTGTGACTTTCAGTAAGGCAGTGGGTAATCAACAAGATTGTGTGAAGCATAAAGCTGTTTTCTCATTTACATAAAATTATTCTTTAGAGCACTACATAACAAATGTATCTGGGTTCTACATAAGTAGGGGTTGGAAAAATAGTTGAAATTAATGTTAAGATACTAATGCGGATATTTCTCTGATATCCATGCGTTACATTTGATTTTTTTTTTTTACGTTATGATAAAATTCCACTAAAAGTTGTTTAACAATAATAAATTATTACCAAGCCATCAATAAAAAGGGTTCTAGAGTGTACTTCATTGGGTGATTTTAAATACCATCTTTTAAAAGGTGTAAAAGAATTGCACAACAAATTAATGAAGTTGCATTCAAAATTACAAGTGTGTGGACAACTCCATTATAATGAAATATTAAGCAGCACAATAAAAGAATAATGAAGCTGCTGAGATGGAGTGGGCAAGAAAAGAACTGAGTATAGCATGGCAGCACACACAAATGTGAAGGAAAAATTTATAGGGTATGTTTTTTTTTCAAGAAACATACCCTACGTCACTAAACCCCTGCACATTGCACACACTCTTTACGCTCACACACACACACACACACACCTGTACTTCATGCCCGTGTGTTTCCCCGTTGACTCCTTGAGTGAAATGTGCCGTGGAGTGAAGGAGCCGAAGCTGCGAGCGATGATGGCCACGGTGCGGAACTTTGCCCTGGCTTGGTTCACCACGTTGGGGCTAGTGGCACTCTTGCTGTGGTCCCCATTCCCCCTCTTCAGGTTATGGTCCGTGCAGGCGATGGACACCTGCATGGCTGAGCTTCAGTCGAGGGAGCAGAGCTCGAGAAACAGAGGAAAAGTATAGATGGGACAGAAGGAGTGGAGACTGAGACTGACAGGGAAGACTGAAGTCTCAAAGAGCGTTTTGTTTTAAATCAATTGATGGAGCGTTTCGTCCTCTTTTATTCAAAGTCTGCGTTCAGGTTCTCCTCTTTCTTTTGCAGTTTTTTTTCTTGGAGATGGATTGAGTCTTCAGTTCCTCACTTCCAAGTCTTCATTTGTATCACTTTGTCCTGTGAGGCAAAATAAAAAGGTGCAAAAGCTTTTGCTCTGTTCTTTTTTTGTCACATCAGGTCTTCCATTCAAAGTCTTTACTTGTAGAAGAGAGGCAGCGGAACAGGTCAATCATCAAAAGCATGAAAAGAACAAAAAGACTCCTCAGTTCTTTGAGGGATTCCCATTTATTCCCCCGGTCTATCCTGCTCCTGTGTACTGCCTATGATGCCGAGCTCAGGGAATTTTCTTCTAACAGGGTTTCAGCTGCAGAATCGCAAACAGAGGAGCTGAGGAGAGTGCATAGGGATGGCAGAGAACGAAAGAGAGAGACACGGAGATGCGACCCCGGCGCTTCTCTCTCCCTGGTCTGCCTGTGGGAAAAGAGGGAGAGAGCGAGAGTGTGTGAGAGAGAGAGAGAGAGAGAGAGAGAGAGAGAGAGGAGAGTGAAGGAGGCGGGGACAGGGTCAGAGAAGGGATAGGGAGACAGGGCAGAGAGGAAGGAAGAAACGGGGGAGTCACTCTCAGCTCCTGGCAGTGTGCACCATCACACTTCTGCCATCAGCACTATTCCCATCTTGTCGCTTCTTCTCCTCCTCTCCTCGTTCTTCATCTCCCCCCTTTTTCTTGCTCTCTTCAGCACTCCCATTCTCCCCCTGCCTGCCAATGTGAATACGTGCCACTAATGTGCGTGTGCCCCAGTTTCCCCCTTTCACTCCTCTCCCCTTCTATGTCTCCCTCGCTCTCCGATATTTGTTCTCCATCCGATGTTTGGATGCTCCACTCTTTTTTCCTTCTTCCTGTTTATTTTTCTCAGCAAGGCAGCTACTTTGCCGACAGCCCACCTTCAGGGAACTGAGAGACATGAAGCGCAACACACTCACTCTCTCCTTCCCACTCGCTTTCTGTCTCGCTCTCTCTTTAGCTCTCACTCTGTCTCACTCACAGCTCACCCTCTTTTCTCACCTGTCATCAGTCTTGAAGGTTTCTTTCTCTCTTCCTTTCAATAATTTCCATGTAGCAAAGCTATTACCCTTTATTCTGTCTGCACTCTACATAATATTCTCTTCATGGTATTCCTTTGTTTATTGTTTTCCTTTTTTTCTCTTTTTTATGGACCAGTACACAAGTAACAAATGAACGTCGGTTCAGTGTCATCCAATCCTGCTGCTATAACTGAGCAATGTTTTATCTTTGCTTTAAAATTCACTATATATGTAAAGACATCATACATACTGTAATTGAAATTAATTTGTCTTGTTTAGGTGCTGTCATATTTTGTGCATTTTTCTGTAAGTGCACACATACATAAACATTATGCAAGAGCTACAGTATGTGCATGTCAGAAACATACATTTGCTGACACAAAGTAATAATTTTTCCCCAAATCCCCTCACACACACACTACAACCCCCACAGGCAGCTACAAATCAAAGCTAACAAGAGGATGGATGGACGAGATGGGGGAGGTGTACAGAGATTGGAATCAGCATAAGGAAAATGACTAAAATCAGCGGGCTGAGTTGTAACAGAGCTGACAGAATTTGTGTGTGTGTGTTTACAGAGTAAGGCGTTTATGTTGTGTGCTTTCCAGAAATTCCATAAGAGGTGTCAAGTGGAGGTAAATGTAGCATTTTGCTGCAGGGTCTCTCAACAGTCAGTGTGTGTGTGTGTGTGTGTGTGTGTGTGTGTGTGTGTGTGTGTGTGTGTGTGTGAGTGAGAGAGAGAGAGAGAGAGAGAGAGAGAGAGAGAGAGAGAGAGAGAGAGAGAGAGAGAAACTGTGGTGTAAATGTCCGCACTGCAGAAGAAACAGACCACAGTATCATTATCTGGACAAATACACAGAAAGAAATTATACAATGTTTATAATGTGTGTATATTGGTTTGGTTTGCTGTGTGGTTTTCTCCATTGTCAGCAGCTTTACTGTAAAAACTAATGAATATCTAATGTGAACACACTTAAAAAAGGCTGTTCAAACCACAATCTACAAGCAAGAGAATGTGGTTGTAATACTAACACCTGTGTTATCAGTCTGGCTCTTCTTTCAAAGTCAGCATCTAAACTGGAAGTGGGAGGCGCAGAGCCAAGGACAAGGAATTGCTTCATTGAAAAAAATAAATATGATCCCTTCAGACACGGTTTGTTAGGTTAGTTTTCTGGACACAGAGAACGTCAGTACCAAACAGTTATGGATATTGTTTTAAAGAACCGCTATGATAATATGTTCAGTCCAATAACAAAACCTTTAATGATACTTTACTTCGAGGAGTATAAATGTGTTTTCATACAAAATATATACTTCTCCACTTTGGTCTAGACTGAAATGGTGCCCAGAGGATGAATTCTAATGACTGATCCTTTGATTCTTCATTTAGCACCACCATCTTTATTTGAGGTGGACATTTGTGGTTTTAAGTGAAATGTCTCCTGAACTAATGGATAGATTTCAATGCAATTTGATACACACATTTAGGGCTGGGCAATATATCGATATTATATTGATATAAGAGGCTAGATACAGTCTTAAATTTTGGTATAATCGCAATATCAGAAAAGTTTGGTTTTAAAGGCTGCATTACAGTAAAGTGATGTAATTTTCTGAACTTACCAGCCTTACTAGCTGTTCTATCATTTGCCTTTACCCACTTAGTCATTACACACTTTGTTAACCCTTAGATTTTCATCGAGCTCAACTATCAGGTCAAATTGCATTACCAAAGACATTACTATCAGCATCAGGTGTACTTTGTGTGTAGTGCTAATTAGCAAATGTTAGCATACTAGCATGCTAAACTAAGGTGAACATGATGAACATTACGACTTCAATACATTAACATGTTATCATTGTCACTGTGAGCATAGCATTAAGCTCAAAGCACCACTGTGCCAAAGTACAGACTCACAGTGCAGCTTGCATAGCTGCACACTTAGGTTATTATACAAAATAATTCTAATTTTAGTAGACTCAAATGTCAAATGTTGTCGAAACACAAACCACCAGACAAGAACTTTGCCAAAAATCAAATAAAATCTAAAATCGACAAATTTGGATTTAATAACTAATAGGCAAAGAGTACACATTTAATCAGGCATTCAATACCTTCTGTACTTTCAGACTAGGGCTGCACGATATCGTCAAAAAATCGTAAATTTGTGTGTTACTGTTAGGCATGCGCCGGTATGAGATTCGGACGGTATGATAATCTCTGGCAAAAATATCACAGTTTCACAGTATTGCGGAATTGCAATTACAACTTTAAAATGTATTATTTTAAAACGTCTGGGTAAAAAAACATTTTTGTTTCCATTGAACATATTTTATTTGTATACACACTGGTAGGGAGAGGGATTTCTAAACTGCACTTTCCTTGACAACTCATAAAAAACAGCTCATACCTCAGGAACGGTATGACGGAAAATTTTAGTGGTTTGGAATAGAGTCCGGATCGGGCCGAATTTTTCTGTCCAAGCCCGGCCCGTGTCCGACAGAGCCGTGACCGAACCCAGCCCGAGCCCGACAGGCATTAAGAAATTTGTATCCGAGCCCGGCACAGTTAAAATAATTTTTTTTCCCCCTCATACTAATGACACATGTAGGCTACATTTTTGTGTGGAAAGCCCTTTTTTATTAAGCAACTGAAAGGCATTCAGAAATGTCAACAGATGAGCGCATCAGCGCACACGGGGCAACAAGCGCACATTAATAACCTCTTAAAATGTTCAACGTGTTAACCCTTCCTGCTTGCTTCCTTTCCGACCGTGATCAGAAAATCAGCGGAGACTCGTTACCTCCAGGGCCGACGTTATAAAATGAATAACCACTAACTCTGCTCCGGTTGCATCTACAACACGTCTGCTTCCTCTTTATCTCTCTTCTACTCACACACACACACACACACACACACACACACACACACAACACACACACACACACACACACACACACACACACACACACACACACACACACACACACACACACCTCTTAAAGGAGCCACAGCACCATTTTACAACAAATGCCTTATCGCGCTGATGTGACCGAGCCCGACCCGAACCCGACCATAATTTCTAAATATCTGTCCGAACCCGGCCGGCCCGTCGGGACCCGTCAGCCTCGGGTCGGGTATCCATGCTTTAGTTTGGAAACCGTGACTTTTTCTAACCACGGTATACCTTGAAACCGGTAACCTGCTTAATATTACACTAAACTAACAAATAACATTACTAATAATTACTAAACATAACACAGGAAAAATGCACTCGCAAGTGAAGTGACCAAACTCAATATGGACACACAATGTAGCAGGTTTTATTAAATTATCTGAAACATCACACATTTATTACTCTGTTGCCCAATAAAGGAGGGTACAATTCAGCGGCAATCAATACAAGCATTCATGTTTTATTAGAAGTTGTACAGCTACTCTGGAGCTCATAAAAGAAGAAGAAAAGAAAGAAAAGGAAAGCTCCAGAGAGCTACTGATAAAACTATATTTGTTGAGAAGAATCTGTGACAGCAGCTCAGGTCTTTTAATCACTGGTGTGTGTTGCACAGTGTAAGTTTTCTAGCTTGCCTGTATGCTACAGTAGCTTGCATCTTCCCAAATGGTATGAGGTGTCACACAGCATGTGGAGTATGTTCCATTTTGCTTCTGCTCTCCTGCAACTGACAAAACTGCAGTAGTCTTATCGCCTGGAGTAAAATGTCAAGCATGTTATGAATGCTGGTTGTGTCTAAAAATACAATCTTGTGGGTTTACAATGTGCCCCTATTTCTGGGATCTATTAGTCAGGTTGCTCATATTTTAAGCCCCTTTCACAATTTTTCTGATTATAAACACGTTTTGTTTTTGTTTTCCCAGCAGCTGCCCCGCAAGGAGCAAGTGATGACAGGCTGAACGCAAGGCAAAGACTGTGTTCTACTTTTGCACCTGTGTGTCAAGTGTGTGTGTGTGTGTGTGTTATACTTCATGCTGGGGCATGAGCTTGGTCAGCAAAAGCCCACACGCTACAAATTGAAATCCCCATGAAATTCCCCACGCTATGTATGCCTGTATACATGTTTGCATGTAAGTGCGCAGGGATTTGACTGCACAAAACACACACACAAAACACACACACACACACACAAGTTTGTGTGTTGTAGGCGTCCAAACATGCTCATGAAACCACACACTCAAACATAAAAACAAATTGTACATTGCTGAAATTCCTAAGGAAAGAACAAAAACCTAAGGTTTTTATGAAATGTTCATAAAACAGACTGTTACATCAATTGGAACCGCAAATAGATGGGGTGAAATGGAAAAGAAATCAGAGTTGTGGTGATTTTTCAATATTATCATGCTGCTGCACAATTTCATTTTGCAGCACAATGCTGCACATCACTTATATCCAACATAATGTTGATGATGAATGCTGAACCTAAATGCATTGGCTGGTTTAAGTGTTTAATTAAGTGTTTTATGACAAGTGTTTTATCACATTACACTCCCGTTGTTGAACATATTTTTTAGTTTGTGCTAAATAAAGATTGAGTGACATTGCGCTAAAATCAGACTTGGTCCTTGGATATCTTTTTTTAGCATAACACACATAACCAGTTTTTAACAGCAACTGAGTTGGCCAATGTGTGTGAGAGGGGGAGTGTCCGTGAGTGATTTGTTAAGCACCATTCAATTAAAATTGAAAAAAAAGTGAACTAAAATAAAACAGCACAATTTGTAGTTTCTGTATTTATTATCAAAGCATTTATCAGTAATTCAGTTAAAATGGGGAAAATGTAAAAAAAAATTGCGTTGCAGGTCGACATAAGGTATTTTCTGCCTGTGCCCCTTAAATTTTCAGTTAGGGGCTACAGTGTTCCTAGTAAAAAAAAGTTAGTCTTTAATCGTTAAGCTGTTTTTTTTGCCAGCGTGAAAATATTACACAAATACCACAGAAGTCAGTGGAACTGCCAGATTTGTAAAGGGTCTCTCCACCATATTCCAAAATACATTTACAGTAATATGACTTTAATATCTCATCATCGCACAGTTTCAAGTGTACTCTGTGTACTGTAGCTCACAACATACACACAGTACATACTGCATGTACGCCCTTGTCTGTGGCTCTGCTCGGAGTGCCATGACGTAAGTTGACAGGTCAACATCAGGGACGTCAGCCCTCCTTGTGACTGTAAGTTCCTCATCGCTTGCCCATAGGACTGAGCTGTTCACTGCCATGGACTGAACCATTTATGGCAGTTGTAGGGGGGTTGTTATTAGTGAGGTTTAATGCTATAGAGCAAATCTGACTGTATGTGTCCTCATATTCCTAACAAAGCTGCATGGTAAGCGAAACAAGAGAAGAACAGACTTGGTGTGCAAGTCAGGAAAAAACAACATGGCCCTTATTGGGGTTGCAGCCTGTTTTTTTTAACAGTTCAAGAACTTATTTTAATCTTCAAACTTTCAGAGTGGCGCCCCTTGGAGAGTTGGTACCTTAATAGGATTCTCCAGGTGTTAGAACTAGGTTAGAAGCACTGTTTTTCCATAACATTTGCAGAAAATATTAAGTTAAACTTAGACTCAGATGAGGATGTGTAGTGTGCACAAACAACGTTTCAATGTCGGCCCATAGTACCTACCCAAGGCTAAAAATGGGAATTAAAAGTCTGCTTTCCGAAAGACAGCTTGAAACACGAAAATTATGAATTCTCTAAACACTACTGTAGTTACAACATAGAGTAAAATGTCAATCGTCTGTTGCTCCAAAACAATGTATTATTCCTGACCAGTACATCACTGTGAATGCTGTTTATCTGGTTTACAGGCAACAGATTTTATTTACAGTTTTTTTCGATTGCTAAACGACAGTGGGCACAACTGGAGTCACATGTGCAAAACTCTAACTACAGTCTGCACAGCAGCAGTTCATGTGGACCAAACTCTAGTTCAATTTTCATTGCTTGAACACAGTTTTCAAAACTCTACACACTTATCCCATGACTTTAACCACAACGTGCACAACACTGTAGATCTACAGCACTTTGTTCAAATGCTAACACACTGCTGTCAAAACTGTAAACCACACATTCAAAACAGAATGGATTTCAGTCTGGTGCCTATCAAACACTGCTGATTGCAATTTTAGCTGAAAGCCTAAGCAGGTGTCTTGTTTTAGACTAGTTATTGAACATATATGGTATTTATACAGAGAAAGCTCAGAAAGTCTTTTTTTGTATACAAACACCAAATAAGAATGAAACAATTCTACACTGTACTGTTTGAGAGAAACAGGTAAAAGAGCAAAGATACCAATATGTCCTGGTAAGATGTCTGAGGTTGCGTTATGCCAGCTATAAAAAAGTGAAAAACACTATATCTTTACAATAGTAAAACTGCGTTCTTACTGTTTTTCAGAAAGTAATGGAGGTGAAAGCAATAGAAACACCACATTACAGTAATTTGTATTTAGAGATAATGCATACATCCAATGTGATGAACTTGCCACATGATGCTGGAGAGAGGCAGTGATAGTCACACTATTCGTTGGTACTGTTATGTACCTTTAGTTTTTTCCCCAGTAATTCCATAAATTACTAGAGACAAAATACTTTATTGAAGAAAACTGATGATTTTCATTCCTTCTTGTTTACCTTATGTAAAAATTGGTATGCTATACAATCTATATTTTTCCTTAAATAAACTGTTGAGTAGTGTCAAGTCACTCAAATTGTTCAAACTGTAAAGATGAGAAAGTTTGTAATTTCTGTATTGGTGTTTGATGCTAGTGTTTTTACCCCTCAGTGTGTTCTGAGTGACAGTGTGTGTTATCTCAGTGAGGCCTGTGCATACTGTTTGAGACGCGGTGTTAAGAGTTGTGTTGCTTTGAATGAGTTTTGCAGGTGATGTGAACTGTTTAGCTCAGGTGACTGTAGGTAGTGCAGACTGTAGTTTGAGTTTTGCACATGTGACTCCAGTTGTGCCCACTGTCGTTTAGCAATCGAAAAAAACTGTAACTTCTGCTCGTTTTTTTTTTTTTTAAAGGAATGAAACAGAAAACACATGAAAACCCTTACACGTTGCCATTTAAAAAGGGTGCAGGAGGCAGAATTTGTAAAAAAAAATTTTTTATTGGCAATCACATAATTTTTTTATACATCTACATCTGCCATTGTGTGTGTCAGGGTGGCACTGGTGTGTGTTGGGTGTGTGTGTGTGTGTGTGTGTGTGTGTGTGTGTGTGTGTGTGTTGTGTGTGTTTTTTTTTGTGTGTGTGTGTGTGTGTGTGTGTGTGTGTGTGTGTGTGTGTGTGTGTGTGTGTCAGTTTGACACAGCACAAGGCTTACATGCTGAAGTGGAGACTAATGTCCACGGTCTGGACGAGAGGGAGTGTGTGTGTGTTGGTGAGTAACACTATAGCTGTGAACTTAGTTGTCATCATTCAGGCAAAGTGAATAAAAAAGAACAATTCAGTCTGTCATTTTAAAGTTACAGCTCTGTAAAATTACAATGAAAGGAAACAGACACTTACACACACACAGTCACACTATCATTAAATCTTTCCCAGTCCTTCCAGACATGACTGAGGCCCCAGGTCAAAGGGCAGAATGACAAAGAATGAATGACAGAATGAATGCTTCATTAGTCAATCATATCTATTAAAATCCATAAAAGCAGCATTTCAATGTTACCCCTGTCAATGTAGTCAGTGATTTCACTCTCAGCACAAATGGGGACACCATGAAGATGTGACAACCTGATCACTTCCAGCAAAGCTCGAGGCTGAATCAAGTAAACAAAAGGCAGCTTTTAGATTTTGTGTTTACAATATATATATATATATATATAATACAATATATTTTATGCATTATCCTATCACATATTTTAAGAACAGGCATAGCATCAGAAGTTTCAGTAAAAACCCTGTCACCCTTTTCATTTTTGTAGTGTAACATTTGATTATTAGAAGTGCTTTCAGACATACACGACATAACTCAAATCATAATTAAGGTTTATTTCTGGATTGGTTTCACTGTATGCCTCCTCATATCTTGTGCAAATATTATTATACATAGGGCTGCACGATTTGGAGAAAAAGTCATGCAATTTACAATATGGTATCATGAGTTTACTTGCTTGTCAAGGAAAATGCACAAAATATAAACATTTTCAAATGTGGATTTCTCAACTTGAACATACAAAGTTTTTGTTGTTTTTTCCCCATTTATTTCAGAGTGACAGTGGATAGACAGGAAAGGTGGGAGGGAGATGGGGGATGACAGGCAGCAAAGGGCCGCAGGTCGGCTTCAAACCCGGGCCGCTGCAAAGGCGCACGCTCTTACTGGGTGAGCTAGAGGTCGCGCCAAAATAACAAAGTTAAACGAGCATAAGATATCCATACGCAAAAAATATATACTTACAACACAATAGCCTACTTTTTTTTAAATAACTTAATATTTTTACAAAATAAAAAAATAAAAAAGACATTTTTGCTTTGCTCAACAGTACAAATGAAATAAAGAGAATAAAAGAATTATTAAAAGAAATAACATTTTACATTTTAGATGGGTGTAATATAATAACTAGTGATTAAGTTACAAAATATACTGTGTATAACCTCTTCTTAAAGTCTGCATGCTCTGAAGCCCTCTACACTTCTGATTCTCACATGACCACTACCGCCTAAACAGACTGGTCATAGCTTTTGTGTACGTTGTTACGAGGGTCTCAAATGAGAATCCCCTCCTCCATCTCCTCACTGTGGCAGAGCTGTGAGTATGTTTTTAGGGGAAGCACATGTGAACTTGAGATGGATTGTAATGTGATTTTAATGACCAATCTGAGGTTTATAATTTGTTTAATTCACCTTCATTGTTTTGTTTTTGTTAATTAATCTTTAATTATTGCAACCTATTTCATGTTAGGGGTCACCACATGGTAATTACATACTTCCCTGTGAAACTTGATTACTTGAAGCCTGACAAGATGGATTTTCATGTGATCCTGCGATTCTCATGTGGTCTCATGATATAGCGAGAATTCAGCTGCAGTGCAAGGCCAGTGATGTGTCAGGAGATTAAGTTGATCACCATAAGAAAAATAAAAGCCAATTAAAATAAAAGTTGATAGTTTTAATAATTGCATTTAAAAAGGCCTTCTCCTCTGAAACTTCCACTTATTGTATGTTGTGAATCTGCATCATGGGTCCTCTATTTTACAAATATAAATAAGGATGCACAATATCTCGGCAATCATTCCGAGATATTTTCATTCCAAAGCATTCCTAAATTTGAAAGTGCGTAAACTGGCTTGGTTTAATCTTTAGCAATGGCAAATAAGCAGAAGAGCAATTCACCACAAAACATCCTCACTCAGGTTTGCATTAAAGCCAAAGCTTCCATTATCCAGTGGCTGAGCACTGAGGTGTGTCATAGTGGAAATATGCCAGACCTACAGCTGCCACCTCCACGGACACCATAAACTACAGTAGCCCTGAAAATGAAGCCATATCTCCTCCAGACTAAGCGGGGCTTATGTAACAGAGTGCTCATTACTTACTACAGTACATGACTCAACTTAATTATTGTCCGAATTAGGAGTCCAATTTTAGTTTTAGTT
This sequence comes from Perca fluviatilis, assembly GCF_010015445.1. NCBI lineage: Eukaryota > Metazoa > Chordata > Actinopteri > Perciformes > Percidae > Perca > Perca fluviatilis. The sequence goes on along the minus strand of NC_053113.1, from coordinate 23,874,410 downwards.
TAGAGCTTATGATCAAGATGGTTTTGTAGTTCTCTGGTAAAGATGAGCCAAAAACATGCCCCAATCAGGCCTTAACAATACAGAAATTTCTAATAATTTGTATACATATTTATCCCTCTCTCCAGTAATACACCGACATGTACCATTGATATACAGTACTTTACAAAGATAGAAACGCAGACACACATCCATCATTCTGTCAGAAACTCTGTAAAGTATCTGATGATAAGGATGTGAACATGTGATATCAACATCCTCCATCCAACACAGGGCTCCACACTAACTTTTTGCCTTGGTTGCACTGGTGCGCCTAACCTTTTTTATTTAGGTGCACCAGCACAAAATGTAGGTGCACCCAAATTTTTCCTTGCATCGCCGTAACGCTGAATGGCGATACACGATATATAGCTCTGTATTTTTTTACAAAGTGGGCTAAATTTTCAGTTTTAAGTCAAAGCCACTTTTCACAAGCTCTTTTATTAAAACAGATTGTGATTAAAATAAAATGCAAAGACAGGGTTTTCTTTACCAGTTTGAAAATATACAGCTGCAACACATGTAAATGAAAGTTATCTAAAATAAATAGCCTGAGAAAGCTCCTTCATAAGCTTTCAACAACAATAACAGACTGATTAAAAGAGAGAGAGGACGCCCGGATAGCTCAGTTGGTAAATATAGAGGTTTGACTCCAACCTGCAGCCCTTTCCTATATGACAGGCATGAAAACGGGTCAGGGGTGAAAAAGGTGAGAAGGATATTACCCCTCTAGGGGGGTTCGGGGGCATGCCCCCCCAGAAGAAAATTTTAAATATTCCATATTTTAAAGCATCAATCTGATGCATTTTGAGATGCATTTTTTGCCAACCAACAGTGTAATATTTCAATATGCACTCATTCAAGTTAATTTGACTGGCAAAACAGTTAAAGTCCTTCTGACATTACACAATAATAAAAGTCATAATTTTTAAAGACTAAAAAGTTTTGGATACATTTGTACTTCTTCCAACCATATATTAAATAAAGAGTCAATGTGGATTTACATATAGCAATAATATCATAATCCTACAATGAATCATTGTGAAAACTAAAATTTACTACTTTGGCCAGGTCATCATCAAAAAAGCAAATTAGTACATTCATGATTTTGTCCATGCTGATATTAGCTGCTTTATTTACATTTATTAAAAACGTGGCATTGTTTATCTTTTCATATAGCTAGACGTCTAAACTCTGGGACAAGGCCGTTATGTTTACAGTTTTTTCCGATTGCTAAACGACAGTGGGCACAACTGGAGTCACATGTGCAAAACTCAAACTACAGTCTGCACTACCAACAGTCACCTGAGCTAAACAGTTCACATCACCTGCAAAACCCATTCAAAGCAACACAACTCTTAACACACGTCTCAAAACAGGCTCAGTGCAGCCAAACACTATGCACAATCCTCACTGAGATAACACACACTGTCACTCAGAACATACTGAAGGTAAAAACACTAGCGTCAAACACCAATACAGAAATTACAAACTTTTTCATCTTTACAGTTTGAACAATTTGAGTGACTTGACACTACTCAACAGTTTATTTAAGGAAAAACAAGGTAAACAAGAAGGAATGAAAATCAGCAGTTTTCTTCAATAAAGTATTTTGTCTCTAGTAATTTATGGAATTTCTGGGGAAAAAAACTAAAGGTACATAACAGTACCAACGAATAGTGTGACTAATCCTGCCTCTCTCCAGCATCATGTGGCAAGTTTTCTTCATCACACTGGATGTCTGCATCATCTCTAAATACAAATGAATGTGGTGTTTCTATTGCTTTCACCTCCATTACTTTCTGAAAAACAGTAAGAATGCAGTTTTACTATTGTAAAGATATAGTGTTTGTCACTTTTTTTTATAGCTGTGTACATAACCTCAGACATCTTACCAGGACATATTGGTATCTTTGCTCTTTTACCCGTTTCTCTCAAACGGTACAGTGTATGATTGTTTCATTCTTATTTGGTGTTTGTATTACAAAAAAGACTTTCTGAGCTTTCTCTGTATAAATACCATATATGTTCACTAACTAGTCTAAAACAAGACACCTGCTTAGGCTTTCAGCTAAAATTGCAATCAGCAGTGTTTGATAGGCACCAGACTGAAATCTATTCTGTTTTGAATGTGTGGTTAACAGTTTTGACAGCAGTGTGTTAGCATTTGAACAAAGTGCTGTAAATCTACAGTGTTGTGCACATTGTGGTTAAAGTCATGGGATAAGTGTGTAGAGTTTTGAAAACTGTGTTCAAGCAATGAAAAACAAACTAGAGTTTGGTCCACATGAACTGCTGCTGTGCAGACTGTAGTTAGCGTTTTGCACATGTGACTCCAGTTGTGCCCACTGTCGTTTAGCAATCGAAAAAAACTGTAAATACCTGCCATGCTGAGTCCAAACAGACAGCTTTATCAAGGCAGTTTGGGCTTCAGATAGCTTTTACAAATCATGTTCCGCTATGAACGTGCACACACGTATTGTTTGTATCACGGTCGGTCAGTAAAGGAACAGTCGCAGTCTTAACGGTAGCGGTCGTTGCCGGTAACGTACTCGTATTACAGAGTGCACGGACCGAAGCTTTGTGACTAGCATCTAATGACTAGCAAGCACCGTCTTACCGCTGCCGGCGTCTTCCTTGAACATGCGCTGCAGAAGGTTGGTTGAAGTTCGATGATTGGTCAAAGCCATAGACAGTATGGTTAAATTCAGCGCATTAAAACAAATCACCAGTGGACTTTTTAATTTATTTATTTTTCTAAAATAGTCATATGGCACCAGGCCCGAGTACTTACACCCCCCTCTCCCCCCTTAAACATTTTCTCATCAAATCAAATCAAATCCCCCCCCCACACACACACACACACACACACACACACACACACACAGGTCACCAGAGGGTCATAATCCCGAGTGTATCCATTTGAGAGGCTGTCATTGTTCTCAGTGGAGCATTAGCTTACAGCTACTTATTAAGACTTGAGACAGCTGGTGAAGATAAGAAGGGTCAAAGCGTCATGACATTCTATCTATCACAACCAGTCATCTCCGCTCGCTGTACTGAAGACAGTCTTACAGTAGATTTGTAGTCAAAGGATATCATAACACATTGCAATACAGTAAATTCCGCTTTAACACATCTCTACATTGTTACTTGGATGTCTTTAAAAATCATAACATATTCTATAATCATAAACTGTATCTTGATTAAAAACTTGAGGAGGTTCAAGAGTAAAATTAGCCTAATTACTGGGTGGTTACAATGCAGATTGTATGCCAACTTCATGCAGACTTACTAATTGATTAGACACAACTTGTTTCACCATTATGAACAAAAAGCTCAAACTTACTGAAACAGTAATGATATCAATCTAGCACATGTATTTCATTTCACAGCAATCTGTGGCATATGAGCTCTTACAGATGCATATTACGCTTTTTTTGTAAATCCCATAGGTTGGTCACCATGGTAATATCTGTGCATGGAGCAATATGAGCCATTGGCACCATATGTCTGGACTGAAATGTTTAGCAAGCACAAAGTGCTCTCACTCTAGGAGAGCTTTAGCAGTGCTGTGTTTGTGCTGAGAGTTGACCTCCTGTGTGTGTGTGTGTGTGCTCAAGTCATTGCATCCATCCAGGGTCACTGCTGTATATATCTTATCTGTGTTGTAAGGAAGCAATTTAAAAGAGGATATACGATCTCTGTTCTTCTGTCCATCTTTGTGTTCGCTTTATGAATCTAAAACAGTTTACACGTGGCCGGTTTAGCTCAGTTGGTAGAGCGGGCACACATATATAGAGGTTTGCTCCTCAACGCAGCGGCCGCGGGTTTGACTCCGACCTGCGGCCCTTTGCTGCATGTCATTCCCCCTCTCTCTCCCCTTTCATGTCTTAATCTGTCCTGTGAAAATAAAGGCCTGAAAATGCCCCAAAAAATAATAATGATAAAACAGTTTACACTGCAGACAAGAGAAAAGCCACCACTCCTAGTTCCGTTATAGCTTACGCCTTTAATATCAAAATATTAAATCCTATAATGAACATTCCTGAAATTCTGTTTATGAGAGCAAAGTTGTAAAGCATAACTTTTCTGAAACTTTTGTCGATTCTACCTAAATGCGTGACATAAGGTTGTTCTCAAACTTGCACCACGTAATATGCACATACTTCTACACTACCTGCACCACAATTAGCTATTTGTTGCAGAGAGCAGCATTACTGGCTCTTAGAGTCTTCAGATATGGACACTTGATAGTGAAGAGTGTTAACAACGAGAGAAACCCGCTATCTCAGTAATAGCATTGCTATGGAAACAGAATGAAGGCGTTATGTGTGCGGGAAAAAAGCAGCAATAAAATAACACCAGGCAAGAATAAAGATGCTAGACAGCAACCAGGCAGCATCTAGAGGAACGAAGGACACGTTTACCGGTTACCTTGGAGAAGAGTATACAGTAAGTAGTGTAATGAAAAAGGACACCAAAGACACTTTGATCATAGTATGACTCCAATACAGCTCCAAAGGGGATGTTTTATAGCAACACATTCTTACTCCCAGCGCGTCAAAAAGCGATGCTTGGTCAGGTGCCTTTGGCGTTTGTTACAGTTGCAACAAGTCTCCTATAGCATCTAGCAATTTAGCATCATATTTAGATGCACTGGGTCGGGACTCTTGGCGTCACTACTACTTGACGCTCTGGGTCAGGACGTACGTTTAACTGACACACAGCACAAGAACTATGGAATGCCGTTTTATTCAATATTAATAAATAATTTATGTATTATGTATTTATTAATTATATCATTATTAAATAAATTAATAAGCCTTTGAAATACATCATGAAATAAAGGAGGCAATAAATACATAAATAATTAAATAAATGTAAATATTTATATAAAAATAAATCAATTAGTTAAATATATTACAGTTTTATTTTTAATAATTTCATGGTACTTTTATTTCATAAATCCACTTTTTTTATTTCAGTGGACTTTTATTTCCTAATGCCACATTTATTGATTTCCCTCTCTAGTCATTTCCAGTTCTTATATGCAAATCAGGGGGCGTGGCTATCTCTCCCATTCAGAACAGAGCCGTGCTCTGTACCTAGCCCACAGTCGCATTGTGTGTTGGGTACAGAGCCCCGCGAGCTGCGTCATGGTGCTCCATCAGTTGAGCGGTAGTTGGTGGTGTAGTTACCCCAGAATAGGTGACTGTGGGCTGTGTATAGAGCACCACGAGATGCCGGTCGTGTTGCTCGCTCAGGTCAGCGCTAGTTCGTGGTTCAGTTACCCCAGAATAGGTGACTGTGCACTGGGCACAGAGCACGGCTCTGTTCTGAATGTGAGAGATAGCCACGCCCCCTGATTTGCATATAAGAACTGGAAATGAATATAGAGGGAAATCAAATGTGGTATTAGGAAATAAAAGTCCACGGAAATAAATAAATGTGGATTTATGAAATAAAAGTCTCTTGAAATAAATAAACGTGGACTTACGAAATAAAAGTAGGCTACCATGAAATAATTAAAAGTAAAACCTTTTAAAACATTTATTTAACTGATTGATTCATTTTTATATGAATATTTACATTTACTTAATTATTTATGTATTTATTGCCTCATTTATTTATTTCATGATATATTTCATAGGCTTATTTATTTATTCATTCATTCATGTCTTTATGTATTTATTCATTTATTAAATATTGAATAAAACAGCATTCCATAAAGAACAGGACAGTTGGGTTTAGGAAAAGATCGTGGGTGGGGTTACAATATGTACGTTTCAGTGACACATGGGACAAGAACGGGACACAAACCCCGGTCTCTTGGGTGAAAGTCCTGTGTTGTTTGACCCATCCAACACCCCAACCAACCTCCTACGCAGATTTTTCGGTCTTTCATACTACTCGCTATCATTGTTGCTCTTAATACTACGTCATCCTACAGCGCCGTGGTTGAGCTGCTGTTATGCCCCGTGCATTCCATACAGACACTAAAGGGTGATTTTTGGATCGCCACTGACCAAGCGTCAGTATTTTACGAGTTGGGAGTGAGAACTGGTTGTACATGCTAAAGTGTTTACCAAAAGCCAGTCAATTTGTGTTACATCTAGTCTTAAAATTATTTTTTTTACAACAAATGAACAATTAAGGTAACAATGTCAGTATTGTGGAACAAGAAATAAGGAAGATAATAGATTTTTTACCTATTAAAAGTTTTTAACAGTACTTACATTTTCCCTTTGTTTTAACTGGAATCATATTCTAAGATTGATTCCAAGAAAAAAAGTCCTTTGACAATACTGACAAAAATACTGCAGCCCAAGACAGCAGCACTCATGCATAGCAGACATTGAGAAAACCCCAAATCAACCTGCCCTTGATATAATTTTTTAAATTGTTTTATGACCTTCATGCCACTTCTCTAACAGACCACGCACACTCTCTGACACATACACATTTCCACTGCAGTTTTGTTTCTGTTGCAGGGAAAAAACAGTTTGTGAATGTGCTGTATTGAATGTGTGGAAGGTGCCAGTGTGTGTTTGTGTGTGTGTATAGCAAGAAATGAGTCTGACATTTGAATAATTTGTGAAACATACGCACATAAAGCTCTAGTGCGTAACCTTTTGATATTGATGAACATCCATTACATTCAAGTCATTGCCAAATGAGTTGCTACCATGCTAATTAAGACTATCAGCTCCACACAACTCTCTCTGGATTTCTCAGTATGGCTATGTTCAGAAGACTGTATCGTCCGGGGACTTTCCCGCGCAGAAACTCAAGTGAAGATAATTACCTCTTCTGAAGATTCCATCATGTTTTTTTAATCCTCCGTGTCCTCCTTGCATACTAGCAACTGCGTGGAGGAGGGGTGGGGGCTCGTGCGCGATCACGGAAGGCTTGTATCATGTGGACGCGCCGACAGTGTTGTTGTCATTACTTAGAATTCCTCATGGGGGAGACAGAAATTACGCACTATAGCTTTAAGATACACAAGTAATCGTGTTCTTGAAATCATTTGAGTTAGAATGGGTTATTATGATTGTAGCATTTTAGCACAGACAGATACCCAATGCACACAAAGCAAAAGGTCAGAGCAATGGTTATGTACTGTACAGCAGCCCTGGCTCAAAGAGTACAGACAGAACCTTCAAATGGGCTATAAAGGCTTGAATATCATCTGCACATTGAAGTGAATCATATAAGTGGTGTTTATTCTACAATATCCTTACGTGACAACTAAAGTATGGTTAAGATAAGGCAATAAAGCCAACATTAATTGATCGTCTCCACACCTCACCATAGCCTCTACACCATGGCTGTATTATAAGACCTGGATACAACGTTAATGGTGGAGCCCCATACATTTCTAGGAGAGTTGCTCAGTGGCGCATCTGCCAAAAAGGTTTCTAGGCTTTCTTGTTTATTTCCGTGATATGTGACCACTGACTATGCACAGTAGTGTTTGTCTCGTAGGCCCCACCCGCGAGTTCCCGCTCGGCCCATAGACTTTACATTGTGGTGAAGTCACAGGTTTTTAAAATCGCTTTTCTTGGCTCAAGGGAAGTTTATCAAACATAAAAAGTCCATGGATTAAAACTTCACAATAGAAAGAGTCATAACCAACCTTGTCTGCAGTTCATAGTGTCCTGGCAGCAGTTCTACACACGTCTCTTTTACAATGGTGGCTTTTGGAAATCGCAGAGGGATTTTTCATTGCGATACCGCCAGTGGCCACTGGACAAAGATCAGCAGAGGGGCTGAGCGCCGTATGTGGGGGCCTGCTCTACACCCTTAGTTTTTCCACTACATGAGCAGCACACTCCTTCCTGCATTGGCACTATTGCAGTATTGTCCAATATGATATAATCCCTAGGGATAGAGGGCTGCTCAGTCATGTTGCCCTTTCATCTGCTAAATTAAATTTGCACAGTGGGGTTACAGTACATAAACCACTGGAAAAAGACTCCTGGTTGGTTGAGCAGGTACATGTACAGTAAATTGCAGTACAGAGGACTCCTCAAATCTATAGAGCCTGTTAAAGGGCAAAGCTTGTTTGAAAAAGAAAAAAGGTTATGTTCATTTGTATGAAAAGGTTTCCTTAATACTCAGTATTGCTCCGGATAAAAACATTTTGAGATAATTAAACAGATGGTGTGTCTGTTTGCATCTGCATGCGTTTGTGCTTGCAAGTATACACTGGCATTTACAGCAGCATTTTAGTGTCTGCAAGAGGAAGAGAGAGAGCTCAAGAGACAAACAAAAAGTTAGAAAGTAGATGGCATGTGCTTCCCCTACCAGCTCCAGTTCATCCTGTTGTTGGTTGGATTACATCAAACACCTGGGTCTAGTAATGTGCATCTCCCCCTGCCTTAATGTGATGCTCTAATTAGCCTACACGATGATTACTGGCTCGGTCAGTAAAACTTAACTTTGTTCAATAGTTTTACTTTGCTTTCACATCACGTCCTCCTACATGACCACATTTAACTTTACACAACGTTGTGTGCTCTGCTGTGGGTGGTCTTGGCTTTTGTTCATTTATGGATTCATTTTATTCATCTTGAAATGTAAATGGATTGTGATAATGGGAAACAATTTTAAAGCCTCTATTGTAAACCTGTGCAGGTGATTTAAATTATGTTGGCTAATTAGACCACTTCTGTGGGTGTGTATGGAATGAGTTTGATTGACATCTCCCTCACTCTCCCATTACATTTGTTTAACAAATTACATATATTAGCACCTAATTACCAAGTGCACTATTTACATTCTGACAGTGTCAAATGGATTTACATTGTGACATATATGCACTATATATGTAAATCCATCTGACACTCAAATAAAATGTCAGAATGTAAATAATGCACTTGGTAGTTAGGTGCTAATATATGTAAAAATTGTAACCAGAGAGTGAGTGAGTTTTGAAAAAAAAAAAAAGAAAAAAAAGAAATATATATATATACATAAAAAATATGGGCCATTTTACGAAAATGTATGGCTAATTGCAAATTTGGTCCGACTATGTCAGATTTTAGAAGCTCCACAGTCTGACATGACAGCCGGCCGGCCTGTCCACCTTAACAGACCCACTGTGAGCTGGCTGGAGCTCTATCAGGAGACTCGCAGACAAGAGGCGTTTAGTTCCCCGATTGTTTGTTTAAATTAACTGGAACCCGTGGTTTTTCGAAGTTACAATGCTCCACAAGAGATTGCAGCCGTAACGTAACAAGCTCACTGACCGGGCTGTCACTCACACACCGGCCACGGAGCAGGCAGAGGCGAGAGAGAGCAGCGTCTGACAGAGCAGAGAGATACCCGTCTCCTTTTGACAGTCTTGAAAATAAATTATAATATGTATATTAGAGCTGTCAGTCTTCCTCTATCATAAGCGCCGATTTAGGTTTTCCTCCATGGGTGCTCACGGGTGCACGGCCTTTAAAAAAAAAAAAATAAGTAGTCCAAATTGTTTTGCATTTCATAGGAAATGGACACCGGCCGACACAAACACAAACGCCTAACTCGATAATAAAGCCGTAAAGTATGTCTTACAGCTCTACTTAGCAACAACTGAAATGTTTAATTGAAATTGAAAAGCAAGACCAAAGAATTCTGATGTTCAACACAAAAAATGAGGCAATTGGGGAACTCCTCTCCATGTTTTGACATCCATCATACAATTCCAAGAATTCCAAAATTTTGCAAAAGCTTTAAAAAATATATATAGAACAAGTTAATCTAGCAAGAAATGGAAAGAGAGAAACGGCTGCGTGTGTATTGATTTATGTGCATGTGTGAGCACTAGTGTGCAATGATGTACACAGAAGGGATTTCCCATCACTCGTGTGCTGACAGGACATTTCTCACATCATTACTATATCATCTATGCAACACACAACTCATTCAGCTAGATTTATTGACTGTGTCTGTGTGAAACAGGTGAGATTGTTTTCCTCAGTATTTGATCCTGCAGGGGAGATTAAATCATTTTATATGGTCTCATGTTACAATGAAACCGAGACGATGCAGCAAGCAAACTAGCAATAAAAACATTACACATTTTCAACTATAGAACTGTACTGTAAGGTTACGGGTTACGTTTAGACATTGCTGTGTGTTATGGATAGAGGTTGAGCAAGGCCAACCTTATAGCACATTTTATACACGAGACTTAAAAAAATAAATAAATAAAAAGGTAAGAAAGAAAGAGCCATTCACAACTGTCACAACAAGCACACAGGAGAGCGTAAACACCAACTATCAGGGTGCAAAATGAACTGCTTTGTCCATCAGCCAAATGGTTAGTGAATGCTTAAATTTTACTAGTCACATTACTCTTTTGGCTGGTGAGTGAAGCAAATCTACCAGCCACTTGCATATTTTACCAGCATTTGGCTGGTGGATGGTGCTAATGTTGTACCCTGCCAACTATCCAGTAGTCTATATCCATGACGTTCCACTTCCAGGATTGCTCCAGTGGCGCAGGAAATTCCGCCGAATGCATGTCTTGTCACCGAATTTTAAACTCCGGTGGATTTATGTGGACTATGGTTAACTGCTCCTCAGATTGCTGCATGGTAAATTGAGACATCTAGCTAGACTACCTGTTTTCTTTTGCATAACTAAAACAACTGTGGAACCTAGCCTACACGTTCCACCAAAAGAAGTTCCTTTCCCAGGCTATTTTGCAGCGGCAACGTGTCTCTGTGCGGAGCCTAGCACAGCCCATGACGATTGTGATTGATTTAAAGAAATGCCAATAAAACAGAGCACGTTTTCCTCCCATCCTGGAATGCTGTGGGGACTTGCCAGACCTGGCAAAGCGAGACTAACTGTTCAGTGATACTCGTCATTTAAAGGCAACATAAAAAGAAATGTTTTGATGCTGCTTTTAAAAGAAGTGAAACACATCTCAAATCCTCAGGAAGGCTATTCCAGCAACTAAGAGTATAACAACTAAAGGCAACTTTCCTGGATTTTGAATTGACCCACAGAACAGCAAAAATGCCAGTGCTAGATGACCTGAGAGGTCTGGGTTTTGGCTTTTAAGCATGTCAAACACATATCGTGGAGCAAGGCAATTCGCAGGCAACAGAACCCATCGATTTTAGCGCTTCAGGCCAGTATGTGTAGGTGTAGTGAGCTTTCTTTTGTTAGCCCATGTTCAGACTCTAAGGAACTGCAATCCCCCCAGTGGAGTATTCAGAACTTTTTTAAAAATTAAAAGTATTCAATATTCAGAATAGGGCTGTTAAAATAATAATTTTTCCAATTAAAATCTTTGAGTGACTGATATCGATTAATAAAATCCCCCAAAATCGATCTTTTAATATGTTAATTTTGAATGTTACAAATATTTGAGGTTTGCTTCTTGCTTGTACAATTTACAACATAAGTTCTCTGAGAATCTCTATATCCAAGCAAAACTGGTATTGCAACTGAAATTTGCCTAACCTAATTGACATCGAATCTGGACCTTGTGAATCAGAATCGAATCAGAAAATGATTGGCAATAGCCCGCCCTAATGCAGAATGACCCATTTCAGAATAACGAGTATCATATTATTGTATATAACTACACTTAGCTTTAAAATGTTACTTAGGCGATCGGATCACAAGTGGACATCGCTAAATACAAGCGTAAACAACCAAAAAGACGCATTGTGCTCTAATAACTCAAACCACTTGGCGAGGTGGTCTGGGACGCATTTGGCCACATATCTTTTTAGTGTAAACGCTAATGCATCCCCAACAAGGACGTAACAGGAAAATACATCATCAATGCAGGACGTGGTGGTTGTTTTGGTGACAGCGCACCAACGCTCTGTAACTTTCCCATTTTACAACAAGTTGGACAAAGTGTTGCATGACCGTCCATCACTCTGCCCTATAGAAGGGCACGTGTTGGATTCCGCTGACAGCGATTTATCCAACGTGACTAGCAAGAGGGTGGACGAGGAAGTGACTTAGGCAGTAAGGACATCTGAACACAAGTGGTCAGCTGGAGACGCATTATAGACACAGGTGAAAACGGTGATGAGTCTCGGCTGTCCACTTGTGTATGGATTACCAAAACGCATTTTAAAACCAAGTGTAAACAGGGCCATTAATATGTAAAGGTGGAGCTAATTTTAACTACTAGGTAGCTTGATCTCTTAATGCATCTTGAAATATTAGTTGATTGTTAATATTTTTTATCTGAATTCATCAGAGGCGTTAATTTTTGCAGTATTTTAAGTCATCACAAAGCTAATCTTGTAACACTGTTGTATTAAATTAAACACTGAAACAGGACACTGCAGTCACTGGCCACAAGTCGTCGCGTCTTTGCTGCATTGCTGCACTGAAGCCACTAAAACCCTTAACTGTTAATTTATGTGGATTTATGCAGCTACTTATCCAGTATATGCACAAAATACTTAATGATTATTGTTGTGCATCTTTTGGCACTTTGCTTCCCTGCACTAATTGCAGTGTTTAAACAGTGACAAATACTGCAGTAAAGTCCACAGGGTGTGTGTGTGTGTGTGTGTGTGTGTGTGTGTGTGTGTGTGTGTGTGTGTGTGTGTGTGTGTGTGTGTGTGTGTGTGTGTGTGTGTGTGTGTGTGTGTATGTGCTGGGTCCACACTACCCCTTTTAGTTGTTATTATGATGGCAATCTCTCATATCCCACTCTTTGTCCCCTGATCTCTCATCGTTTCTCTCTAAATAAGCCTTGGAGACCACAATATATTACCCTTTCTTACACCGCACTCAAGAACACACATCCAGAGTCTCTCTCATACACATCACACAAACTGGCAAAGACTCAAGCTCCATTTTTTTCTATTACAATCTCTGAGAACACACACACGCAAGCACACACACACACACACACACACACACGAAAAGTGCTGATCCGAGGTAGCATAAACTTTGCCTGCGTCAGTATATCACCTTAATGCTGTAAAGCAGAGATATATGTTGACACTAAAAACTGAGTGTCCATTCTAACCATGACTGTGCAAAAACGTTGATGGAGGGATACCACTAATGACATGACCAAGGGAGTGAGAAGACACAAAGAAAGATTGAATGTTAGAGAGGAAGTTAGGAAGGGAGAAGGAAAATTAAATAAATATACATGATGAAAAGAGTTAAAATAGCAGTAAAATAAAAAGCTAAGAGAAAATTGGTTTTAGTGAAAGAGAGGGAAAATAAAAGGAGCTGGGTTGGAAATGATATTGCCCCCTCTCGAGCCGTGGTGTCAAAGGTCTTTTGCAATCCACAGCAGGTGACACTCCTACTGATTCCACCACTGCATGAGCACTGCAGCACATCTTAAAGCAATACAGTATTTCACTTTGGTCACACATTGTCTCTTCTCTTGGCAATAAATACAAGATCTCTGGGAACTCACGACCAATTGACTTTAAGCTGCCCCTGATTCACTGCCATCAGCAGTGCACAGGTTTTTGTTTTTTTTAACTGGAATCAATAAATGCAATGAGGAAATAGTGCCCTGCAAATATCAAACTGTGCACACATAAATACAGTTTGGTGCTATGGTATTTGTGTGGAAGTGTAACTTTAGCTTTGTCAAAATAACACAAAAGGGAGTGGTGCTAAATCTACTGTTGACAAGTGTTATTTCTCTCTCGCACACACTCATACACACAACGGAGCACACCAGTATTCCCATGATTTCATGTCCACTGTCACAGTGACAGTAGGTCCACGGCTCCCCCTAGTGATGAATCCACCAACCAGCACTATAAAACAAATGACAAGACATCTCTCTGGCTTTCTCTTCTGATGTCTCTCTGTGTCTCCCAAGACTCTCATTTTGTATCTCCTCTCTGTAACTAACCCACTGCACCACACAACTGTTAAACATGTTATAAAAGTGTCTCCATTTTGCCTCTCAGGGTTCTTCACACACCCACGCTATTACTCTTCATGTGCAACTGCATCATCATTACAAATTAGGCATTTAACTGCTGCGGTTATCTTGATGGAAGATCTGTTAGTGGGTGAGCGGAAAATAGTTCAGTCTCATATCCCATCCTTGTTACAAACGTACCTATTATTGAGTCCCCTGCAGGGATTTCAAATTGAGTTACATGAATGTGAGTTCAGACCGCTACCATTATGAGTTGTGGTATTTTGGCTGTGGTCTGATTTGGCAAAGGCTACAGTGAACCCTGAACATCAGTTAATATATTTAAAGTAAAGGATGAACGTGTTAAAGTTAAAGCTGGGTCGACTCCTTTCATTTTGTATAAAGCAGTGTGGGAGAGTAAGATGAAGCTCCACTGGGATGTTATCCTCAGGCGACCTCAGTGAGACCCAAGGAGAGCGCTGCCTCTTAAATAACAACATATCAGCTCTCATCAATAATGGACAAATACCAAGAGAGGGGATGAGCGACGCAGCGATACTTAAAGACCAGAGCGGAGAGAAACAATGTCTGACAGATGGATCATCTATGTCTTAGTAGAAGATGTGTTGTCCTTATTTTCACAGCCTGTATCCAGTAAATTAAAAGTTTATATGGTTAAGAAAGCAAAAGCAATACAGCAACAAAAAAAAGGGAAAATATGAATCAACAGGCTAAAGCGCATACTTCAGCACCTTCTGACAATGTCATTTGATTTTTCTTTATTTGCCAATGCCCAAATCTCTCTCATTTTTCTCAGATATAATAAAAGCAGACTTTTTGTTTTATTTTCTCAATAGTAAGCTGAGCATGGTGATCCACAGTGACTGTCTGGCACTCTCCTAAATGAGCATGTCCATAGAACAAAATGATGCCCTATTGATTCACTCAGATGGCTAGTGCTGACACAAGTGAAACACAAGAGGTCTATGCGTGCATGCGTGCATGCGTGTATATGTCTGTGGTTGCAGAGACTTATAGGCCTAGTTATAACTTATAGTAGAGTTACAGCATTGCGTGTGAGAGTCCTGCTGATTTCCTCAGCTGTAGAGTTGCTTTATTAATGAGAATCATGTTAAGAACATGCATTAGCTTACTCAATAGCCAACATAATAGACATTATGTGTGAGAGAACAGGCGGTGCACAAGATGATCGATCAGTAAGAATGATTAAACATGAATTACCTTAAAGCATTTCTGTCTGAGCAGACAATTCCTTCTCCTCCTGCTCTCAAATGAGCATATTGATCTCGAATACTACTTTAATCAATATTTAACTCAGTTTCAGTAATTTGCAGGACTAAATTATATTATAGTGTCTGAATTTATTTTAGACTCTAAATTAGAGCTCAAAAAGGTAAAATATAATTAAACATTTAGCAATGTTGCCACATCTGTAATGATTTATTATATTTAAGTATTAAGTAATTAATATTGGATTCATCTTAAATTTCAAAACATTGGTCATGTGATATAAAACTCAGTTCATGGAAGTTTATTAGGTATACCTAGCTAAAACTAAAGCAGTCTGATACAGTCCTGCAATAAATCGTCCCTTCATGAAGGTTATGATGTTGTTGAAACTGTTCTCTCGAGGTGTTGATTCAACTGTAGGATCATTTTGGAGGCTGCAGTTTGTGGTGTTGTTGAACTGCGTGCCCCATATGAATGAGGGCAGGCTAATTGCTTTTACTGATTAGTAAATACAGTATATGTCATTTGGGCTACAGATTTAGATTAGGAAAAAAAAGCGCAATATCATACAGGATTGCACAGCTTAGGCTATACACAGACAGTAAGTACAGTTAGTAGCAATCACAAATTTCACTTATTTGAATAAGTGACTTGACTACTTTAAATGCAAAATGGGGACAATCTAAACTTATTAAAACCCCCATCAGGGTCTGTCTCTATGAACACCTCACACTAACCAGGTAGGCCTACAGTAGAGTCGCTTACATTTAACAAAAACATCCTCAATTACATCAGCAAATTGTACTACACAGCAACATTTAACCAGCGATAAAGCCACAGAGCAAGCAAAGAGAAACACAGACAGAACGGTGAGTCAATAAGACAGAGAGATGATAATAGAGGATCTGACTCACGCTATTTAAAAAGACGCCATTCTCCTCGTCTTTGTGGAGCCAAGTAGTCTGTCCTTGTCGTATAGCTAATTCTCCACTGCAGTTGCTACTGGGACGATTTTTTTTGTTGTTGTCTCAGGACTCTCAATGCTTCAATGCTACTAGCTAGCAAGCCTTACAAAACTAAAGTAGCCTAACTGATGATAGCAGTATTAGAAAACTAGCTAACTCTTTCCCTGGTTGTTTAACTTGAATAACGTTACTAACTTTCTATTATTTGAGTCGTGTCCTGCACCGCCTGACAGTGTACAGTGACGAGTTAATATGGTTGTGTTCTTTAATGCTAATTGGAGGATGTGAAGTTCACCTGGCTTCACCTGTATGCACACGTTGACGTCTCGTGCCGTCCGGGCTGCAATATTATTTTTCACAACCCAGACTAACATGTGTCAGCCGTTACGATCCAGATGGTTGCTGTTTCACCGATTTGAAGAAACTCAATGAAAACTGGAGGAGATGCCGGATATGTGACCACGAGATACAGGAAATTGTTGAAAGCAATAAAGGAACTCTTTAAAATCCTCTGGAGTTTGTTGCTTTAACAGTGTGTAACTTAATTGAACATGCTGTCAAATAATTAGAAATTAGCTCTCTTTCTCTCTGTCCAAACAACACAGTCTAGTTTGAATTTGCCTGAATCTGGTTGAAGCTAATGGGTATGTAATAAATCAAACACACACACACACACACACACACACACACACACACACTTGATTTGCCAATTGAAACTGCAGTGTAAGGAATTTCCAACCAATAAAATAGATGTCATATTATATATATATAACGACGAAAAGATAGCTACTGTAATTTTTAGTATGTATAGCCTACTATTGGATGCATGGCTCCACATACACAACACACATACACTTCTGTGACCGTCTGACCGATTAAGTATTTAGTGAGGATACCAGCTCCTATGTTAAATATTCACTTGTTTTCCAAGATGAATAAAGGATGAGCAATTGACGCATTTATATGCCTGTCTGTGTCTGATTGTGTGTGTGTGTGTGTGTGTGTGTGTGTGTGTGTGTGTGTGTGTGTGTGTGTGTGTGTGTGTGTGTGTGTGTGTGTGTGTGCGTGTGTGTGTGAATCACTGGTTGAGCGCACAATTTCACTCACTGTTTCTCAAGTGTCGATTGGTTACAGCTTCATTAGGCTCTGCTTAAATACACAGACTGACTACACACACACACACACACACACACTTATATACAGAGAGATTTACACACACAGATATAGCAATGATTTTTAAGTCAGAACCATGGTGTTGTGGTGGAGATTTCAGGGCATAGAACAGCTGTCAATCACTTTTACATATGGACGAATGATAACCTCCTCAGTCCCATCTTCCTGTACTTGAGCATGAACACCACTTGCTTCCTTTAGGTAGTATTACAAATATAATATTATCTGATTTCTTCTTTTCATTTTTAATAGTCCTCTTCTATTTGTATTTTAGCTTATTTTTCATTTCTCTTCACCGCTCCATCTCCATCTCCAATACTTCACTCTTGTTTATGTCTGTTAATAAATAAAGTTGCATGCCTGGACAGCTTATCCTTACATAGGCAGACACCAGAGTCTAAACACCTTGGACACATGGGCTCCAGTCCATAGAGGACAGACTTGTGACTGGCTGTAGTCAGTAAACATTCACTGTTGCTTTCTCTTAATTGGGGTTCAAACATAGCACTGTTATATTCGTTCTGATTTTCTCTTCCTGCTTCATAGTAATGTGGAGCTCGGAAACAGTCCCACAGAGCCAAGTTTTACTAACGTTTTACTACTCATTACTTAAATCAGATGGTGAGTATAGCAAACATCTGTAACTCCTGAACAACATGGTGTAACACCATTACCATTTATAATTTAATTTGAATAACAGCGTGAATGCAAAATAAAATGTATCACTAGAGCAAATAACAATCATATGCATGTTTGCAAAAGGGCTCCAAAGGGTGTCAGAGAATGTTTGGTGGTACTCCCTCATAGCATTCCTCGATAATAGTTAAAACCTGTGAAACTATAGAGGAATAATTTTACAATGCACCCTCACCCATTATATATATATATATATATATATATATATATATATATATATATATATATATATATATATATATATATATATATACACACACATATATACACACACACTTTT
Organism: Perca fluviatilis; assembly: GCF_010015445.1. Classification (NCBI taxonomy): domain Eukaryota; kingdom Metazoa; phylum Chordata; class Actinopteri; order Perciformes; family Percidae; genus Perca; species Perca fluviatilis. The sequence goes on along the minus strand of NC_053113.1, from coordinate 23,856,136 downwards.
TTTAAGGATTAAATGATGTAAAAACTGAAAAATAAGAAGATAGCAAAGAACAGAGGCAAGAAGAAAAAGTGAGTGACAGATGAGTAGAGAAACAACTGTGGGGACACTGTAACTCTGTCACCTTCACACCATGGTCTATCAGCGGACAGAGCTTATTTAATCAGATGGTCTGTGAAACATCCAGACTGTCTGCACATACACACACACACACACACACACACACATACACTAGTATGCTCAGCACATGGCATATGCTTCATAATGTGATCTTCTGCCCCCTGGAGGTCTAAATGCCCCTTCACTGTCACTCTTTTACCCAGCATTCCCTGCTCTGTATCCAATAATATCATGGGCTTTTGATTAATCTATTTTCCCGCTAGGCTGATTGAATTGATGATGATAATTCGGTCTGTGTGATCAAAAATCAGCAGAGTGCATTTGCCATTTAGGTTAAAAGGGGATGTACTAGATTTATGCTTTTCGTTTTTTACAGAAAAGGCTGTTTGAACACAATAGTTATTTTTCAGCTTAATATTCATTTAGTTACCCAAATGAAAACATGGAAACTGCTTGTGTGAGCTGAAGCAGCTACCTGCTTAAATGAAATGCCAAAACATTAATTATTTCACCAAAGCATCACAAAAGCATCACAAAAGCTCACAAAAAGCGCAGAAACTGAACCAGACCAAGTATTGCTGCATCACAATGGCATAATGCAACATTTTACAAATAATAAATAAAAACTTGATAACAAAAAAGAAACTGTGTATAAAATGATGTAACTTATCCTAATTAATTTCCTACAAACTGTGAGTTCATTTCAATATTAGAGTGTTTCAACCAAGGCAAGCAGAATACTTCCTCACATTGAAGTGATTCAAAAATGGCAGATGGTGGAAGCATTGACCGACAGGTGCACTGGCTGGCTGTCAAAGTCAGTTTCTAAAGATCTTTTTTAAATCCACTCTTTCTGGAACAAAGTTGCTGATCTCTGCTTTCTTATCACAGTTCACTAACATAGTGTCACATAGTGACAGTATCTGACCCTGATTGGATAATTAGCGTTAACGTTTGCCACATTTCCCCCGAGGAAATGTTGAATGCATATGTTCCGAATTGAACACAGTAAGACGTCATTATAGCCTACAGTACATGGTCAAGATGCACATTAACAATGAAGTAGTCAAGCACACAGAAGAAACTGACACACAAAGACACACGCAGATGCTCCTTCACAACTGAAAACACACACCTACACCCCAAACACAGACACACACACACACACACTCATGAATAATAAACTGGAGGGCATGTGAGGGCACTCTGTGAAGCTGAGGCTCATATAAGCTTGTATGTTTGTCTCTTCTTCCTCTTTCCATCTGTGCTATTTGTATAATTTTGAATGAATCAAAAAATTTAAACCATGCATGTGTGTGTGATGTGCATGCGCTCCTGCACGTCTGTTTTTGCAAAGCACTAAATTGAATCAAAACAGTAAGAAAAAGTGAGGACATTGTTCTTAGTCCAAAATTGTGTTTACATTTTAAGTTAGTTTGAGGTTTGTACATATAACATATCTCTGCTACATGACTACACAATCAAGCTTTTTTCACTACTTTTCTCCAATCTTTTTTGTGAAATACTGCAGGATAAAACCACTTTCAGACCACTATAAAGTATTCAGAAGGAAGAATAAAAATCACTCTTTGGTGGAGCTGTCACAGAAACCTATGAAGGTGTACCATAAGTAGACATTTCTTTATTTTAAAGGGTCATTAGCCAAATAGGTTGAGTCAGGAAATGCTTCCTCAGACTTTGGCATGTCACGACTCACCTCTCTCTACAGAGCCAGAAGGAAAATTTGTTGGAAGGGCACTGAGGGCACTTCACCGATTTGCATCTCTTCCTCTGGGGTGTTCATATGTTAATAAAAGCATTTCATTTTAATATTTTGTAGGTGAAGGTTTTTGTTTGGGTAAATTCATGGCTGGATTTAGTTGTTTTATAGTTAAAGGATTTACATTTCTGTGTGGAAGAAGTGCCCAGCACAGGTCTTGACCACCGATACACAGTGACCTGGAAAAGGAATCGGGCAGTCAGCTGTTTTATTAGTTTGCCATGGCAATGAACACAAAAACTCAAACACACACACCAAAACACACAGGCCCATGTACACATACTGTATATACCAAGGTCCCAAGGTGAAATGCTAACAGCACATGGCTCATATGGCCTGTTTCCCCGACTCCCCCTTTCTTTCTCTCCATTGGTGGACACAAAGGGGTGATGGAAAAGTCACACTCCATGCTGTAATTTCCTCTGTACCAACACAAGTTTAGACTGATTGTAATATAGTCAAATATGTTTGCAGAATATAGCCACAGAATCAGTGATGAGAGCGCCTGGGGAATGAACAGGCTGTTCAAATGACCAAAATACAGTTCATGGAAATGTTAAGCCAGCAGTCTCTCCAAATATAAAACACACACGGACACCTCATTTCTAATCAACACTGTGGAGCCTTATTTGGCTATTGTGTGATTGGTATTACGTATGCTGAAATAAAAAATGAAATCACTTTTACGGGTGTATTTATTCATTCATTTTATCAATCTGGAGTTTGTATTTATGATATTATTCATGTGGTGCTGTTAGATGTTTAATAATGCTTATAGAGGACAGCAGTGAATGTGTGGTTTTGAAGCAGGGGGTGTCCATAGAAGACATTCGTGTTCAGGCAACTTTCATGGATAAATAAACTTGAAAGGTTAATCACAAGCTACAACCAACAACAGAAACTTTATCGGAGAATTACATGGTTTATTCAAGATGAACAAGAACAACAACACAACGAAGACAGAGCAGCTACATGTTGCTTTCTAGCCTGAAGGCTGAGCAGTGATCTACACAACGTCCCGATCACACTCACTAAAACCACTCACCAACATGAGGCTTTGTCACAGATAACAATAGAGGGAATAACAAAGAACACATGAGCGTAGTGGGTCTCTACCAGTGCCCATGAAGTAGATCATCTTCAAAACAACAACTATTTAACAACTTGCAGTACATGAGCTATTTGGAGGATGATTTAAACCATGTTTTTTATTCGGTGCTGTACATGTATACATTCTGATTATACATGACCCTGGTATTACTTCTATTAATGACACATTACTTGCTTTGAAACACATGTCCAGTTAAAATGCTTTGGTTGTGCAGCTAAAAGGACTGTGTAGCAAAAACTGAACATTGCCATGAGTTACTCCACACATTAGCATTAGTATATCCACAATACAAATGTGCGTACATGTCAATGATAAACTGTCCAAGATAATAATGAATACTGCAATGATTGGGTTTTTCACTTTTAAACACTATAATCAAACTTAGAAAATGCATTAAGTTAATGTTTTGGGCTTCATGTGGTTTGTTTGTTTATTTGTCATGCCACAGGATTTATTTGTGTGTGAATGTGTGCACTGCATTAAATATGGTTCAATACAGCTTGTGAAAGAACATGGAAAATGTGCCACGTTACAAAATGAGTGCACTCATAGGAAAATCCCATTTTCCTCTCTTTTTGTTTATTTCAAGAATGAATTTGTCAAGAGTAATTGAGTAATGAGTCAAATCGAGGTTACTGCATTCTATCAAGTACTCATACAACACACTAACATGTGGCCTTAGTGATCAGTCAACTGGGTTTCACATTGAGATCAATAGTCCCCATGATGCAGTGGACATTGCATTGTATAACATGGCTGACCTTATAACTGTTGGAAACAAAGATGCAGTATATGGGCTCACTTGGTAAACATGCTGGTTTTCTAGATAAACATTTTTAAAGCTTTTTCCACACCTCAGATCTCCATTGTGTGTTTTATTCCAGTTACTGGTGTACAAACCTTTCTTTTTTTTATCTCCAATAGACCGTTTTCATGGCAAACATGTTGACATGTCATAGTAGGAAAAGCACAGGTGTACTCAAAACCATTAATGATGGCTGCATTCCACTTAGGAGAGGCCCTGGTATTGTGCATGCTGACTCACTGAACTAGCTTACTGGGACACTTGATGGAATTGAGCCATCGTTAAGGTTATCAATTCCAGCTGTGCTTTTCCTACTATGACAAGTCAACATGTCTGCTGTGAAAAAGGTCCATGGAACAAGAATAAGGTGAACACAACATCCAGGAAACATACATAACATCATACAAACAAGGCATTTTTAAACAAACAGTGGCCAAATAACCACAAGCCCCACAACCAGGCACCATCCAACTATCCAGAATCCATCACACATAACATTTCGATTTGATTTATCAAAAGTCGATTCTTGAACCAAAGATGATAAAAGAGACTTTCCTACACTGTTCAAGCAGCACTTACAACTCAAATTTACATTTCTAGTGGCGGCGCCCTCTAGCGGACATAGTAATTATGATGGGAGCAAAGCAAGAAGTAAGGTGACGAAGTATAAAAGCGCCAAGGAGTTGTTGTTTTTTAACTTTTTGGAACAAATGAAATTCTGTCACTGTGTCATGTGCACAACCGGAAGTGAATAACATAACAAATGTCCAAGTAGTTTTGGAGCCCAAACCAAACCAAACTGCTACCGTTTCACAACTTTAACGACATGTTTAAAACCAGGACCATTACGTTCTGTGGTTTAGATATGAGGAACAGGCCCCCAGTAAGTGTGCCGGGCTTTGAAGCAAATTGAACATAATGGCCAAACGGTTGAATTGCAACTGCCGGCCCATCACGTGATTCCTTCTGGCCCAAAAATAATGTTTCCATAGACATCCTTACATGGCGAAAGAGACGTCTGTAAATCAGTGGATACAACATTTTTACCATCACAAACCCCTGCGAAATGACTCCTTCCACTATCACTACCGGTCCGATAACTTTAGGAAAGTCTAGAATAGACGCATGATTAAATAATTTAAACCCCATTAGCGGGGTGCTAAACCGGAAGTGCCGATTCATGCTTTATGCGCCACTGAGCAACTCTCATAGAATTGAACAGGGCTCCGCCTTGAACGTTGTATCCAGTTTTTATAATACATCCATGATGAGGACGAAAGACACGTGGGTGGAATTTCCTGTAACCGGGTGTTGATTTATGAAAGTGTTGTTGTTGTTATGGGTTGTTTTAGAAGTTAGGAAGAATCAACCTCATATGTCATATGGTTTGGAGGACTTGTGATAAAATAATAGGTATATCAACGATGCAGAGGAATCTACAGTTAATACACACTAAAACTTGTAAACAACTCAGTGTCTCTCAAGTCAGCAGTGGGCAGAGTCAACATCAATCCCTTTTAGCAGTGATGCTGTTGGCAGCAAATTACCCTGTGGATGTGAGTCTTGTGAGTACTAAGGACTATTGCTAAAAGGAAAGTCCTACAATCACACACACACACACACACACACACACACACACACACACACACACACACAGGCAAGTGAGGTTACCTGTAGAGCATGCCTGTCTGGCTCTTGACCGTGTCGTGCAGCGACAACGAGTGGAAGTTGAGAAACTCCTCCAGCTGTTTGAGCTGCACCATATTGTTGGATTTGTTTGGTGTCCACAACATCAGAGGAGCGTAGGGTCGCGGCCCCATCCCTGTGGACGTCTGCCTAGCGAGCCTCCCCTGACCCGGGCCTTGGGCCTGGACCACGCCCTGACCTCTGGACCCCTTCTGCTTCGGGTTGGGGATGTCTGGGCATGTTGTTTTGTACAAGTACATCTTTCGGCTTTCTTCTTCACTTTATCCTCTCTTTGAATCTCTCCCGTCTTCTGTGAGTCTGTCCCAAAAACATGAACGCTCAGAGTAATCCAGGTAGGCCGCCTCGCCCACGCAGTGCTACATGGAGCAGAGGACTCTACTGTATGAGTGTGTGATTAACGCTCAAAGGAAAGTAAAGTATTCCTCTGGATGAAGCTCCATATTAAGTATTTTCCTCTTATTTAAATAAGAAAAAAGAAGAAGCAATGCAGGAAAATCCAACTTGGAAAAACATCATTTGAAAAGAGAAAAACAGTATTCAAGGGTCCATAATTAAACTTGAGTCCAAACTGTCTGCATGCTGCACATCATGTGCAGGAAACAGGCTTTTTCTTTACATGTGCTCCTCCATGGGCTGTGCCACATATGTTCTCTGTACACATACACACATGCAGATATCCCGCTCTCTCTCCTCTGCTCTCTCTATCACACAACACACACACTCATGCTGTCACTTTGCCCCCTGCTCTGCCAGTCTACATTATAAGCTCAGTTTGGTTTTGCTCACTATTAAATGGCATGGGAATCTGGGACATTATTTCCTTCCTTTTTTTTTTTTTTTTTTTTTTTTTTTTTTTTTTTTTTTTTTTTTTTTTTTTTTTTTTTTTTTCTATTTCTCTCACTTTTTTTTTTTTTCTCTCTCTCTCTCTCTCTCTCTCCCTTCTTTTACCCTTTTTCTCTCCAACTCCCTCTTGTGCTCTCTCACTTTGCCCATCATTCCTCCTTTGTCTCTCAGTATTCCCTGTCACAAGTCCTTCACTTACTCCTGATTTCCTCTCGTCTCTCTTACAGCATTCCCGCTATTTCCTTTGATTCCACCCATCTCTTGTTATCACACGTGTGCATGTTTTACTCACTTTTCCATCCTCAACCTTTAATAATCCTTTAATATTTACTTTTTACAGTAATCACTTTTATCCATTTTTGTCTGTAATTTCTTTACCCTGCCCTTCCTTTCTCTGTCTCTCTTTAAACAAACTGGAGCTTCACCCATAACAAACTAAAATAAACACACACACACACACACACTCTCACACAAGACGCTTTATGCACAATAGCTAACAGTCTGGGCAGTGCTTTTGTAATTAAATGAACCACAAAATGAAATGGGGAAGCCTCTTTCTTCTGGCCTGATTTACCACTCTTTCACCCCACACACACACACACACACACACATTATCTCACCTCTGGCCTCCTCTTGGGAGTGACATCACGTCTGGTCCTTCAGTGGATTGTGGGAATCATGAGGAATGCCATTCTCCCATATCAGGAAATTTGAGTTTAGACACACACTGTCACTCTTTCTACAAACACACACACACAAACACACACACACACACACACGCACACACACGCACACACACACACACACACACACACACACACATTCATCCTTGGTATTCAACAAATCATTTTGGAAATTACTTGGCCAAACAACCCAAACATGGATGGGTCCAACATGCACATGCACACACAAACAAAGCAATGATGTAATGACACATGGAACTAGTTGTGCATGTGCTGTTGAAGTTCTTTATCGTAATATAAATCCATCCTCTATTTAACTTTTGTTTGTCAGGATCGAGTTACTTTCTTCTCTCCTGCAGGTATCACGTAACTGCTTGGCTGTCCTTTCTTTCTTAAACTTTGGGGTCCAAACTTAACTGTGTATAAACCTGGTTATGTTTTTTGTTTCCATTTTTGTTAATCCTAGAATAATGTTTCATTCTTTAAGATGCATTTCTTAAAATTTTGTAATAACCATATGACTAAAGAAATTGTATAAATAAATGGCTTGCAATCACAGAATATTTAAAACAACCACAATTTTAAGTTTTTTCTAAACTTGAATAAAAAAATACTTTTATTGATCCCACAAGGGAAAATATTTACAGTAAGGGTAAAATATTCCAGAGCTGACCAATACCAGACCCCCATAATAAACCTGAAAAAAAGATGAACCTGTGGCAGAAACTGATTGTATCAATGCAAAGACGACCGGATACATGTACAAACACACAATACAGAATTAGAGAGAGAGGCTGAGGCAGAGGGTCAGCTGTGTCCACTGTCCGGTAGGATGGGTGGAAAAACTGATCCTGCCTGGCAGCAGGAATGTCAGCTGAGCTTATGCAATGCCAGTGTATTTATGACGTATTTATAGTCACTAGAAACATACACATCCATACACATGGAGCCTACATACTGGTATGCACACACATTCAATGCATATAAAGTAAAGAAGAACAAGAATAGAGAACAAAGAATTGCTGTTTTTGCAATAACAATTCACTATTTATTTTACAGTTGTGTCACGTTTCAGCTGCTCCGTGTGTCGGCAGGTGAGTCACTGAGGGATAGATCAGGGAGAGGTCAGTAATGGGGTCCAGTTGGGGGTTATGGCAGTGAGTATGGGAATCCTGCATTATGAGAAACAAAAGTGCATCTGCTTTTTATTCCTGTCTAAATTTGACACTTTTCTCACTTCCTCTCCCCTTACCTATTTTTCATTCTAAACTGTTTCCATCAACTTCATGCTCCCTGAGACTAATTAGCAATCTTTTTCAGTCTCTTTCATTTTGCCCCCACCACCCCCACATGCACTCCTTCTAGTGAGTGAATCCCTTTACAATAATTGCATATGTCTGATAATTATCCAGTGGTGCACAGCATGATAGAAACAGAACAAGTAGAGCAGCATACGATAGCACATCACTGCACATCATTTTTTGTGAATTAATGTAAAATAAAAAGATTAAATGACTGAAGTTTGTGTCCACAGTGTGCACTCTTACTAGCAATCTGCAGTGTAGAAAACAATATTTCTGTGTTGTTTACTTGAATGAGAAAGCTCTTTCTATGCCATCTGACTCTATGGCAGCAATAATTATGCCAGTGATCAGTCTCCAGCCCTCAGGGACAGTGTGTTGGCCTACATTCTCCACTAAATCCCATTGTTACTATCATTGAAAATCTAAACCAGCTTAAAGTTGAAGGGTGAGAGCAAAGTGAGGATGATAACATTATATTACATTGACTGCACAAAATACAGTTTATGAAAAAAATACAACAATTTCAGGTGTCCCTAGGCTCCTCTTTTATTCTTCTAAAAGGTTTTGAAAGATCAGCCAGTGAGATAAAACACTATTCCACTGCATTTCGTGGTTTGGCTACATCAGAAAGAGTGAGGATACTATGACCATGCTCTGTGCAAGGGTCGCTATTGTGTGAATCAAACCACCAATCTTGGCAGCAGCCCCAAACTTCATCCATCAAGCTCTACTGGAACATGTGTTTTTGTTCTCCACGCAGGATCATGTTGCAACACCTTTGTCTCTGGTGCTAGGGTGTAAGGAAATATATATCCAATAACTATAGAGAATGGCAGCGATACTGTTGGCTGTGGTTAACATTTCATCCAGTCAAGTTTCCTTACTTGCTTTCTGTTGTTGGAAAAAACAAGAATTATAGCTTGTTGGCAACTTTCAGAATTGATTTGCAGTATGAAGTGTTTTAGTGTGTCTGTCTATCAGTCTGCAACTGTGCTGCTGACTAATGATGATGATCCATTGTGTTACTTACTGATAGTTTACTTGTCGGTTTCAAACTTTGCTCTATTAAAGCATTATTTTACTTAAAGCTGGGGTATGCAGTGTTCTGGAAAAGGCAAAAAATAAATAAAAATTGAAAATATAGCCCTCCTTCTGCAGCTCTCCCCTCTCTGTCCTAAGCTCCTCCTACCAGACAATAGTGATTGTGATCCTGATGCCGCTATATGTTTACTATGCAGACTATTGGGCCTTAAAAGCCCTGTGAGAAAACATACTGTGATTCACGTTCATGTTTATGAATAAAATGTGTCAAAATCAGCAAAGCGTTTCAGAGATAGAAAGAAAATGTTGCTAATAGTTGCTGCTAATCATAGCCGTAAGCTTTAGCCGCAGCTGCGAGCCCATGGCTACGGTTAGAAGGCTAAACTAATAGAGCGATGGAAATAAAATGTTGCTAATTGTTAAGCCTTCTGCTAACCATAGTCATGAAGTTTAGTCGCAGACAGGCTTGATTTTCTAAAGCCTGAAAACAAAGCCAGCGACGGTGGTGCAGAGGACAAGTTATCTCTTAGTCCAGTTTATTTACAATTTGCTGAAAGGTTATGGAATTTTTTTCTCAAAGACGCTATCTAAAACCAACCCCAGTTTACTGTACTGTAAATAGTGTGATCCAAGACAGCACAAGGTAGGTTATGTGTGCACACGATACCATACAAACAGCTATGACAAACACCATCTAAAGGAACATTTACAAGGTGATTGGTGTTTTGCTAGTCACAGAAAATCTATTATAGTTATCTCAATCTAGTAAAGCCAAATTAATTTATAAATTGTCAACAGGTGCATAAAGACAGTAATGAGGAGAAATTGTTTAAATAATTTGCTTATATCAAAAACACATTAGCATTAGATTAATTTGTAAGAGGAAACAAAATGCATATTTGAGGGGGAGAAAAGGTTATTTTTAGCTCAGTTGTAAAAGCCTGGGATTTCTGTGATAATATTCTGCCCCAGTTTTTATGCAAAATCACTGGAGAGCTAAAAATCGTAGCAATTGTTCTGATTCAAATGAGAGAGTGGATATCCAGCCATCGCATGCTGTTTGGCATCCACGACAGGGGCTCAGAGAGGAGAGTTGGCAGACAGTCTGTGTGTGTGCGTGTGTGTGTGTGTGTGTGTGTGTGTGTGTGTGTGTGTGTGTGTGTGTGTGTGTGTGTGTGTGTGTGTGTGTGTGTGTGTGTGTGTGTGTGTGGCACAAGTTGGCTGATGAAGGAGACTTTTGGAGGCTTTCATTTCATGCTCACGTCTTTTCTAGGTCAGAGTCAATCGTTGTCGTTCTATCAAGCAGAATACTGACTCCCTGTCATAATAACGTAGTCCCAATGATCAGACACTAACGATCAGTGTTGATTCTCCAGAGGGAATGAATTATGAAATGTGTTTCCTGTCCGTGTACGAGTATGTGCGTGCAAGTGTGTGAAGGTCGTGCTAATCTTATAGTGATTCACACAGTGAAGTCCTTTTTATTGGTCCTTCCACTGAGCTCATCACTGCGGAAACATACCTACAGTATTAAACACACTCACACATGGACACTGCACACGCATCTGTCAATCTGTCAGTTGAGCCACGAGAGGCTGTCATCATAAGCTTTATGAGCCTGTAAATAAGGAGCATGTGAAGTGTGCAGCTACTAACATGTTGCCAAGCCAACTCTTAAATGTTGTCTTTGTACTTGTACTCTGCACAATGACAATAAAGTTGAATCTAATCTAAATAACATTAGAAGCCACATCTGAAATATCAACCTGACGTTGTATTTGATTTGATTTGAAGTGCATGTAACTCTTTGTAGGTGACTGAGAGGTGGAGAATATATATATATATATATATATATATATATATATATATATATATATATATACCAGCTAGTTGATTAGCTGGCTAGTTGGTTGGCCAGCTAACTGATTGGTTGTTCCTATTAATCCATGTATGGATGGTTTAGCAAAGTTAAGCTAAATATTGTTAAGGTATGCTATGGCAACCAAAACCATGTGTGAAAGGTTATGAAAAGGCTGCAATCGTGGTTAAATATTTAAAATTTCAACATTGTTTGTATAAGAACACACATTATATTGGACATTTAAGGGTTATCTTTAAAAAAGATTGGCTGCTGACTTTATTATGTCACATGAATAAAATGTTTTTTTTAATAGTAACTCATTAGCCACTTACAAACTAGCTTAGCTGCTGCTGATATGTATATATACAGTATATTGCACTTTCTACATCAGCACTGAATATTGACACTCTACTGTACTTCAATGCAGGTAAATCATACAGGTTTGGTTGTACTATCGATATTATAAAACAATGATGACGATACACATATCAGCAGCAGCTAAGCTAGTTTGTAAGTGGCTAATGAGTTACTATTAAAAAAAAACATTTTATTCATGTGACATAATAAAGTCAGCAGCCAATCTTTTTTAAAGATAACCCTTAAATGTCCAATATAATGTGTGTTCTGTTACCTCTGATATAAACACGGCCAAAAAAGAGATCATACAGTACATGCTGCCAGAAATTGAACATGAAGCAAAGCTGAGTGAAACACGTGACAGATTGAAGTTCCTGACAAAAATATCTTGCTGCCTCTGTCAGTTCCCAGCTGAGCTGTGCATACAGTGTGATTCTGTAACCATCAGCCAATTCATGTTCTCTGAGTAGTGTACAAACAAGTTTGGATTTTTTTCTGCTTTGTTGCTCTACATACAAAATAAATGGATCCATACATGTTTGGGAGACCAACACTGCGCCCTTAGCTCTTAATCATCCTCAGTCTGTTGTCTAAGCTGTGCTTTGTTTTTACTAAATTAGAGCGAGAACAGAGCCCAAACCAGCAGGGAGGCTGGAGAATAAAGACAGAGGGGAAAAGAGAGGAGAGGAGATAAGAGGAAAGGAGAAAGGCTGGACTACAGACCCATAAATGTGAAGCTTTAGGCTTGAATGATTGGAATGGGGCACAGACGGATTAGTAACAAGAAAGGAGAGTAGAGCGACGAGGGGGAAGACATGGTGAGGAAAGGGGAGGGGGTAACCCAATACTGAAAATATCCATGTGTGAGAAAAAGGAGAGGAGACAGAGAAAGGGAGGAGATGGGAAAACAACCACCACTTTCTGCACTTATATTCTAACTTCCAAAAGTGGAAACTTGTGCACGTCACAGGCTGGAAACCAACAGCATTGGGGCTTTCTGTCTGTCAGTCACACAAACAAGAATCAAAACACTCCCTCTAGCCTCCATGTGTTTTGTCACCATGGTGTTAGAGGATGTCAACGCAGTCTAATTCGGCAAGACAGATGCTGGCTAATAGCACTACGGCCAGATCAGGTGACACAACTCTAAGCCAGAAGTCTTTATGTGTCTTTATATCAGCGTGACTCCTGTGACACACAATTCTCACACATGAAATGATAGGACAGGAGGGGGACCATGTGTCAACAGATATTGTACCACTGATGGTCCAGCCCAAAAATACAGCATAAATGCACCATGTATTTACTGTATGTGGCACATGCATGCACACCACTTTACTGATCGTAGTGTTAATGATGTGTAGAGAAGCAAAAACCCTTGAGTACTGTGTGTGTGTGTGTGTGTGTGTGTGTGTGTGTGTGTGTGTGTGTGTGTGTGTGTGTGTGTGTGTGTGTGTGTGTGTGTGTGTGTGTGTGTGTGTGTGAATCTGTCAATGGAGCCAAGTGATTTTGTGCATCAACAAGCAGCTCTGTACAAAACATTAGGCCTTCTATCAGTTTGCACTGTGTCTGGTGTGGCTGTATAAGTGCTTCTTAATCTCTCTCTCTCACACAAACAAACACACACATAGTCACACACTCACAGGGCTTAACTGACCTGTAGGGCATGCCAGTCTTTTGTGAGACTGTGTCCTCTCTGCCCAGTCCAACCATTTTCAGGTACCAGTTGGTCTCCATCTCTCTAATCAGCGCCACCTTGTGTCTGTGCTGGGCCCCCTGCTTCCCGGATGAGGAACCACGCTTCCCGGCATCCTGGGAGTTGCTGCGGTGGGCTTTTGTCCCGCTGAGAGAGGCCACCGAGTGTTTGCGGTGCACGTGGTGCGGCTGGTGTCCACCACCAATGCCCCCTCCGCTGCTCCGGGCGGCTAGCATGGCCCCAGAGGGTGGCCCCCTCCCCTCAAGGGCAGAGTTCAGAAAGCAAGATGAAGAGGAGGAGCTGCAGGTTTCCAAGTGTTTGCAAGCACTTCTTTTTGAATGATCACTCCAGCTTCAGAGTCGCGATGCAGGTCTAAGGAAAGTTTTTTTTTTGTCTGACTGTTTTACCCTTGTCTCTCTACTTTTTGGCCATCTTTTGCACTTCTCAAACACTCTGTTCTGTTTATTCTGTGTCTGTCTATTTGTCTGTCTGTAACTCTCTGTCATTCCGTCTGTCTGTGCAGTGTGCTCTCTGGTCTCTTATAGCCTTATCCAGCCTGAAACAGGATCCTGGTTTCCTTGTCTCGTCACCGCCTGGCCTGGCCTAAAAGGAGGGAGCCAAACATGCCAGGGTGTCGACAATGCCTACACACCATTTCACACACACACACACACACACACACACACACACACACACACACACACACACACACACACACACACACACACACACACACACACACACACACACACACACCCTGCATACATAATAGATGTACACCAAAATGTTAAGAAATAATTTGAATACACACACAAACTGCATACATATGAGCTCAGACAAACAATGTAAAGTGTAGGTAGTTAAGAGAAAATAAAATGAAAAATGCTCTGCATTTGAATGTTGATTTAGTCAATAAACACAGTGGAAATACTTTGAAGCAGAGCTATTAACAATTATCAACACACTCCACATGTACACTGGCAGACTGTTTCCTTTTATCTTCTGGGTTGGTTTTAGTGGCAACTCTATATTTACACTCCTCCTTTACCATTTCAGAGTCTCAGAGTCTTAACACCATTCCTCATGTCATAAGACTCCAGGCAGAGAAACACAAATTTACACCTTTGCCAGGCATAACAATGTGGAAACGTAGAAACACATTTGGCAGCAAAATATGTGGGCACAGACACATATGTAAAATATTTGTAGTATTTTGGGCATCCACCTTTGCCAAAACAACAAAGTTGATATCTGACTATAACATTTTTAATTTAGAAGAAAAGCGTAAAAAGTCATCGCACAGCACTGGCAGCTAGCTCAAATGTACATGTAAATTTACATATAGAGGCTTTGTGTGAGGTGTTGTGTTTCACTCTGTGTTGTGTGTTTATTCTGCTGGAAGTTCAGATTTTAAATAAACACAAACACCAGAGAGCCTTTATGGATTCCCTCCTCACAACTTTTCAAGCAGACTTTGAATTCTTCCTCTGGTTTTTCTGACCACAAATGCATACAGATGCATATAAACAGCAAAGCAGCACTGCACAAAGAGAGGGAATGTATATACACTGAAGATGAATGGAAGGACACGCACACATTCAATCATCGTTTGTGTGGTGTACAGGGATTGCATGCAGATGAGATGCTAATTTGTGTCAAGTACTACAGGAGAGCAGGGGGGGCACCTGACTCAACACAAGTTTAGTCAAATACAGAGCGAAGTTCAAAGTCAGTCTGTTATAAGGGAAGGAGGGGGGTGGGTAACGAAGGAAGGAGAGAGGCAGTGATCGCAGTGGAGTTCATTTATTATGAAAGCTTTCTAAGTGAAGTGCTGACTTACTCCAAATCAATTTGTTGGAGGTGCAACAGGGAGTACTGCATTTTAAGTTTAAATTAAAATGTTTCAACAACTGTTTGAATTTAAAGTGAGCAGATCGAGTCAATTTAAGTAATAAAGGTTTGTTTAAACATTTGTAATGTTTAACTGTAAAGATGAGAGAAATATCAAAGCTATAATTTGTTGAAGCTCATTAAATTCCCTCACTAAATGTGTTGGATAAGAACATCCATGTAAAGTCTTAAATTCACTTTAGTTACTGATGTGAAAACGCTATCTCCTGCTGTCCAGCTGACTCGCTTCAAGGGGCGAGAATTTTGTAAAGTGTGTCTTAAATATGCACTTAATGGCTACATACATGATATTGTGCTAAAAGACTAAGGCTAAAGCTGCATGTCCCAGGTAAAAAGTTAGCGTCATCACCAGCCGATGATACATATAGAAGACAGAAGAAATAAAGAAGCATTGTTCTTGTTGAGCTAGACAGTCTTAGTATTATAAGTATGATAAGGAAAACATAATCCTGTTTAGCTGCTTATAGCTTAAATAATTTGTATTTTAGAAGCATAACACCATGTTTCTAAACTAATGTTTTTATCATTACACATCTTTTAGAAAGAGGACTAACCAATGGGTTTAGCTAACGTAACTCTATCTAACGAGGTGGCTGGGGTTGCTGGAGTGTAAACTTACCCAAATCCTATAAACAGGACAGAGCTGCTAGCGTTTGCTAAGACTCTGATAGCAGCCATGATCAGCTTCCACACAGTGGGGAAATACCATAAAGTGTATATGCACTCGTCCATTAAATGGCTCCTTGTGGTCAACCTGTGTGCTCTGATGTCTAAGCAGATACCCAGAGGTTAGTGTCCTCAAAGGTCAAGTGAATAGATCAGCGATGGAGTGTCAGCCCTGAATTATTCAGCTGGGTAATGAGACCTTGATAGCTTACTGAACATGTCTGAAGGGGGCTGGGGGGAAAGGTTGGTCAGTGCTGACTGTACAGTGCGAAGGGGTGAAGGACAGACCTCTGTGTCTGTGTCTGTAATCGACAGCTAATTTGTATTGGACATTTGCTGGACTTCTGCTGTTTGCTGCAGGGTTGTGCAGTGTCTTTTAAGACCATACAGAAAGCTACCACTTGGGCGATACTATAAAATAAATACCTTGAAATATTACAAATATATTATAAATATATTAGCCTACCTGACAGAGATTTTTGCCATACCATTGCAGGTAATGGTGCACTTTTGCCATTAAGCAGGACTTTAGGATTTTAGCATCAATGTGATGAAGTACATTGAAAGATAAGGATGGATAACAAAATAAGATCATCACTATAAATGTTTTCTAATTTGAGTTTTCAGAAAATGCACTACATAAAAATACACCAATATCTAATATGAAATTACACATGGGGTGATAGATACATGATTTCACCCGTATTCAATTTGGGTAAAATAAGTGGCATTATTGGTAGTAGTACTAGTAGAAGTAGTAGTAGTAGTAGTAGTAGTAGTAGTAGTAGTAGTATGTCAGTTTACCAAGATGTTGAATGCCTCAGAACTTGAACACACCAGTATGAGGGGATAAATTCCTACTAGGTTATATGCAGTATATTGACTGTAGGTCCCTTTGGATAAAACAACATATGGCACGTTTAACATGGCTGCACACAGCACTCCTTCGGGATGACCTGTTGTCCATCAAGCTTACTGCCTGGGGAATATTCATCACACAAAGTGAACCCAATCTGACTTCTCTGTAATGTCCTCGTCACTAAGAGAGAAATCCTAGCATGGACAAAATCCGTCATTCAAGTCCTTTATCCTGAACCCCTGATACGCAAACTGATACACAGACACAGACATACACAGGCGCGCACACACAAAGGCATGTGTGGTACACCCAACTCTTGCTCTAAAATGTTAGATGCTGTTTGACTAGTCTATCACTGGTAGTACAGTTGCACTGTGCAGTACTACATTTATACAGTAATAATATACACAGTAGAGGTGGGTTTTAACTTCCGTGGTATTAGATTGCATTGTGCATAATTTCTGTTTTTAAAGATTATTTTTTGGGCTTTTCCGCCTTCATTGTTGGGGACAGCTAGGTGAAAAAGGGGAGAGAGAGAGAGGGGGAAGACATGCAGGAAATCGTCACAGGACGGACTCAAACCCTGTACCTCTGAGTCGAGGCATAAGCCTCTCAGTATGTGTGCGTCTGCTCTACCCACTGATCCAACCCAGCCAAGCATTATGCGTAATTTTAAGTAGATGCTGCATGAGTTTATATGGACAAGGTTCTATCTCCCTTTAGGTTTGTTTTAAGATAATTAGCTTTAAAGTATACAGCATCCATTTAGTTATTTAGTGATGAGACCTTTATTTAGTAGTTTAACAAGTAAGACTGCACACAGGTTAATAGGTGTGAATGTGTGAGAATTTTGACACAAAAGGTAGACACAACCTCTTAACTTTAAGGTCACCACGAGGCAAAAGCCTGAATGCCTCAGAACATATCTCTATATGTTCTACATATCAGCAATATACAGACACAGTTCAGTCAGGAAGACTGTCTTATATTACTCATTCTCATTCACCTCCCTCTCCTCCTGCTTTCCATTATTGGCTGATCAGGGGTGTGTACTCTTTTAGTTAAACCAACCAGATTTAGCCATAATCTCTACCAGACTATCACATTCTTGGTATCAATATTTAAATGTTAAACTCCTCTTCATTGCCTTTAGCTCTCATTTCAGTGTGAATCGCCGCGACCCTCCTCCCATTTCAGCCTGGATCTCAGTTAAACTTCCCTGAATAAATAAAGGTGAACAAAAAAAAACAATGCCAAGGAGCATGAAGTTGTTCTACAGGCTTAAGACACCATGTCCCCCCCCCCAGTTTGTCACTGATGTTATTACTGATCAAACATGTCAAAGACTCTCTCTCAGCTGGTCTATGTTGTCATTTTATTTCCGTCTGGAGATGAAGCTTTAACACTTTTGCAAACACATGCATACAACAAACACAACCATGCACAAGCAAACACATATACTAAGCAGGGACACCTCAAAGTAGTGTCACTGGCTCTATAAATCATATTGAGTGACTACCACTGCACCCACCCACGCACATGCGTAAACACAGTTAACTTCTGCATTTGGAAAAGAAGCAAGTGACTTTAGCTCGTTGGCTCATTTGGACTGTGTCACACTCACTTAGTTCTTGATCAATCACATGGAGACTTAAAAGGAGAAATGAAAGACGTAAAGTCCTTCAAAACTGCCCAAAATAATTACAAAAGTGGTCTAAGCAACGCAAGCTAATTTAGAATACAGTGCTCCTTAAACAGGGTAGGAGGGAAATCCCAATATGTGCTAATGAGTAAGATGTGTGTGATGCTTTCCAAGAAATAAAAATAGATTCAGTTACATTTTCTTCATGCGTCATTATGTTGCATTTGGATCTGCAATTAATCACAAAAGTGGTCTAAGCAACGCAAGCTAATTTAGAATACAGTGCTCCTTAACCAGGGTAGGAGGGAAATCCCAATAGGTGCTAATGAGTAAGATGTGTGTGATGCTTTCCAAGAATTAAAAATAGATTCAGTTACATTTTCTTCGTGCGTCACTATGTTGCACTTGGATCTGCAATATGAAACAAAGAAAAACAGATGAAAGTTACAAGGTAAACTGTTGACTTTATAAAGCAATAAAATGTTAACGGAAAACAACTGCAAGTTAACACACAGACACACACAGACAGACACAGACAAACACACACACACACACACACACATGCAGTGATGCACATGCGCACATTTGATCTTGATTTAGCACTACTGTTCCTTTCCACACTCGTCAGCAGACAATAAATTATAAACACATTCCTTCACCGCTCTGTCATCAGCTTTAGCTGGACTTCACAGCTTCACACTGGAAAGCCACGTGCACACACAAAGTAAGCCCAACACACACACACAGACTAATAGAAAAAAGCCATCTGCAGGTCACTGATGCACACTTGATGTGTAAAACACAAAACATAGCGTCATTGTCTTTTGCAATGTGAGGTTAGCAAAGCTCTTGATTTGTGAGACAGTCAACACACCCACACACATTGATATCATGATTCTCTCTGCCTCGTTAGTGTTCAGTAAAGTACTTTTTTTTTACTGTTTTATGTGCTTCCTCTAATCTTGTCGTCTTTTCAACACTGAGTCATCTATCACTATTTCTATTATATTCTATCTATTTCTCTCCAACTGAAAAGTATTTCAGAAATTCAAAGGTTTATTGAACATCATATTTTTTTTTCAGCTTCTCATCACTTTCTACAATCTGAGAGAAAAAGCAGAAGCATGAGAAGAAAGTCTTAAAATAAAAAGCCTCTCCAAAATCTTGAATAATATATATATATATATATATATATATATATATATATATATATATATATATATATATATATATATATATATATATATATATGCTGAAACCAAGTATTGTATTTTTTCTGTACTGTTTATCACCATCCAACTCACTTTGACTAAGGATCAGGGGTTGTGGGTTGTGGTGCCAACAGTCAGCAGAGCAACCAAGAGGTTTATTATTTCCACAGCTCCCTCTGCTGGATCACTCTGGCCAAGCACCTTACATACACCACCTGTATGTTTCTTCTTCTAGGTCGTCCTCCCAGTCCACTGTACCTTAACATGTCCTTTTCAACCAGAAGAACCTCAACAAATTTCTACCATAACAAGGACCTAAAGGTAAGTCTGAACAAGACAATTTTCTGCAATCTTGCTTAATAACTGTGAGAAGACAATAACTCAATTTTGGAGTTGACAGTTATGCAGTACAAAACAATATATTGTATTTTTAGTAGATTTTCACAAATACTAATAAATAGTACTGTCCCAAAATAAGCATGAAGAAATATATTGCTTTAACAAGAAAAACAAGTATTATAGTGACTGAAAATAACATTTATTATATCATTCGGAAATGTAATATGCTAACAGTTATTGTTACAGTAATTTGTATCACATTGACAGTGTGTGATACAATGTATCAGTATGTGTATTATGGTAATTGAAAGTTAAGTTTACAGTGTGCATTTTTTTTTTATTTTGATAGAAACAGTATAAGCTAAATACCTGTATGTTTACAAATTGTCAAATGTGTTTGAAATGGATTTGAGACTAGTAGTACAGCAGTACGATGTCTGAGGTAAAACCTTGACTTCATTTTAATTCTGCTACCACAATTAAAACAACAGAGTCTGAACCTGTTCAAATATTTTTTATAGTCAAAACTATATATTTTATTAAAGAATGTGTGTTAAAAATGTGTTGTGTTTGACATATATAGGCATTAGGACCCTAACTTCTAAAATAGCAATGTTTTTGAAAATGCTTTTTTGAGTAATCAGTGAGGTAGTAGTTTTCTTCCCTCATGGATATTGTTTACTGAAATCAACCCTCTCTAACGCATGTGAAGATATACTTGACTAGGGTGTGTTAATAAAATATTTTGTCAATTAATTATAGACCAAATAGACTAGGAACCCTAATCAGCTGGACTAGTTGACCAATGAAGCAGTGGCACAGTTTACTGCTCCACTAATCAATAGCAGTGGATGCTATCGTAGCAGCTGTAGCGAGTGAGGCCGAGGTCCCAGTCGAGGTCCCATCACGTGGTTTAGCGCGGGGCCTCATCATCTCCTCTGTGTTGCGTTCAGGTTTGACCAAAAGAACGTAACACTTGGGCAGGAAGATGCAGGTCAGCAGGCCAAAGCTGGAAGCCAGGATGGCAAAGATCTGGACAGCAACCATGAACTTGCCACGTGTGCTTAGGTACGCCGGGACAAAGGAGATCCACACGATGAAGAAGACGAGCATGCCGAAGGTGACACTCTTTGCTTCACTGGAAGACAGATTGAGTGTCAGAAGAAATGTTCTTTACACTAAAATGATTTAATAAGAGAAATATGGATACCCCAAATCTCAATGGTCGGTTTAAAAAAAGGTGGAAATGTCACTTTTCACATATTAATACATAATTAATTATCATTAATACATAATGATAAGTGTGTCTGCGCCAGATGTCTAATTCTACATAATTTTTGCACAATATTGCCCTACAATACAATGTTTTTTTTGTATTACTGTTTATTTCCATTGTGTCCATTTACCTTAGTGACCGCCATGATATTAACTGCTATGCTCACTGTTCCTCTGTTTATTTACTGTGAAACCTTGTGTGTTTCCTACCTGAAGTGGTCCTCCAGTTTGCGGGCTATGAAGGCAAAGATGAAGGCCAGCAGAGCCAGCAGGATATCATAGGCGAAGATACAACAGATGAAGACCACAGAGCCTTCATCACACTCCAGAATGATCTTTATATTCTGGGCAGAGGTGTTCTGGATGGGAAATGGAGGGAGGATGACGAGCCACACTGTACACGCTACAGCCTGGGTAGAAGAACGTCAGATATATTACAAGATCAGGTCAGAGTAAGATGTAAAGTAAGGTGCTTGACATCCTTTCTTCCTTTATTTTTCAATGTATTTACCTGTATTATTGTAGCCACAGCAGCTATCGCCCTCTGGTGGGCACAGGTGAGACTGTCAACTTCAGGGTCAGCACAGGCATTGGTGTTATTGTTGTTTAGTGTGTTGGTTACAAGTACATCAGGACTGCCGCTGTTGGCTGCTGCTTCAGCTGCAGCCTTTGCAGCTTTGGCTGCTGCTTTGGCGATGGCACGGGCTTTCTTCAGAGCCCGAGCTCTCAACATCAACACTGCTGCCTTACCTGAATGATAGAGTAGTTAGTAGACAGTAACAGGCTTACTGTACATTACAGTGGCCCACTACCAGGTATGCAGTGTACATATACTCACATACATACAAAAACATACACACACAACAGTACAGTAAAAAAAGAAAAGACAATGTACCAACCCATTATAGAGGAAAGGCAGAGAGCAAAGCCCAGAGCCAGGGCCACTTGGCTGGTCATGCAGCTCCAGTGCTGAGGCTCTCCGAGGAAGACGATGGAGCAGAGGAAGGTCACCACCAGCGAGAAGAGCAGCGAGAAACTCAACAGAGGATCATTGGCTTTCACCAAAGGGGTGCCAATGTGTGCAACAAACACCACCTGGAAAAAGAAAAACAGTGAAAGCAACCATTTAAGGTTTTAGCTCCCTACTCTCTGCAACAAGGGATCTGTTGGCTTCACTAGGAGGTGTGTTTTCCCTGTGTGAGTCTCACCCCGACAGCGATGGTCACTAGTGCTCCAAAGGCTGAGATGATGATGAGAGTTATCCCCAGAGGCTCTCCAAAGGCCAGGAACTCAATGATTTTTGGTACACAGGTATCATGAGCATCATTGGACCAGTCTTGGTAACTGCACAGGATACACGCACGAGCATCTGTCAGAGAGGGAGGGCAGCAGAGTCATGTTTATCTCTGATTTGAAACTGAGGCCCAGTACATTCAATTGTCCTCTAAAACATGACATAAGATATTCCTGATCTAGCATTTCTGTATGACTTGACAATGAATAAAATAAAATAATAGCCGCGTTTTATTTGTTGAAGGGGATTCTGATGCTTAGTTTTGTGATTATTCTATTTTTGCCTGTTTTATAATTATTCCAAATAGGACCATACATCTGCATTTTGGACAGGAATATACCTTCATGTATATAACAGTTTGAAAGCTGTATACTGACTAGTTGAGTTGCTGATCTCTCCATCAGCACATGGGATACAGTCAAAGCAACAGACTGGCTCTCCCTGCCGGATTCCCTTCCTGGTGCCCGGCTGGCAGTTCTCACTGCACACTGACCGAGGGGGCTGCAACACACACACACACACACACACACACACACACACACACACACACACACACACACACACACACACACACACACACACACACACACACATTTACAGAGACACACATGCATGTGACACTAATCATAATCTAGAAGAGTTCATGGCCATCTTGATCAATATGCTGCTGACCTCCAACACTTCATTGTTCCACAGAATGGAGTTATTCTTTATGATCATCCTGCCCACTGGGGCTGCTGAGCCATTGTAGTGTCCCACAGTAACGTAGGATATCTCCCCGTTACTATTGAACTGCCAGTTGATTATGTCATAGACGCCTTCTACATCCCCCTCATCAAAGTAGATCTCTTCTCCCGTGTGCGGTACTTTGAAGCGCACGTTCTTCAGGTAGTACATCAGCTATGGGAGAGAAAGATGGTCAAACACATGCATATAAAAACAGTTGTAGTCTCTCACACACAAACACAGGCTTACCTGCCATGGCTCAAAGTTGGTGATGTTGGCACAGTCGTTCCCGTTGAATGGCCCCTGTCCCTTTTCACAGTGCTCCAGGTTGTGCAAGGCGTGGGCCACAGCGTACACAGCTTTGTACACACTGTGGGGAGACATCTTCATCATCATCGTCATGGTCATCGTCATCATCATCATCATCATCATCATCATCATCAAATACACCATCATCCACATTTCCATCAGCATGACTTTAATATTAAAGGGTTAGTTCACCCAAATCAAAAAGAAAAACAAATTTTCACTTAATAGTTCTATATGGCGTTGCAGATAGTTTAGTTTAGTTCTGCTGCCACTCCAACAAAGTGGAGGTGACTTTAGTTTGTGGTGCTCAAAGTAACACCAGCATGTCTTTTTC
The DNA here is from genome assembly GCF_010015445.1 of Perca fluviatilis. Taxonomy (NCBI): domain Eukaryota; kingdom Metazoa; phylum Chordata; class Actinopteri; order Perciformes; family Percidae; genus Perca; species Perca fluviatilis. The sequence goes on along the minus strand of NC_053113.1, from coordinate 23,832,265 downwards.
AGAAATAATGTCAACTGCGTTGTGTGTGTATTGTGAGTATCGAGGATAGTGTTTCTGGAGGGATACATTGCTGTTGAGATTTTTAAATGTAATTTGTCATTGCTTTATGCAGCACAAATTCACACATTCACCTCCATTATATTAGAATGGCAGCAGGAATTTCAGAGGCTGGAATCTCAAAATCCTGGCACTTTCCTGGCTACTTTCTGTAATTCAGGTAAACTGATTCTTTAATGGTGGTATGTTCTTAGCGGTGGAGGTAATAGGTGTTGTAGTAGCAAATTCCAGTAGTATGATGGTAAAAAGAATGTAGTTGCATTACCAGAATCAGTAAATACTATACTACTACATAGTAACAATATGACCCGAGAGAACTGACCTGTAGGTGATTCGTAACTGGGAAACATCAGAGTAGGTGTTATTGAGCTGTGCCAGAGACTCATTGCCTGTACACAGCCCATCAGGGACCCCCCTCACTGCCCTGGACAGGGTGCCGTTATCCTCCTTGGCCATTTGTTTGGCCTGCCTCACTGCTTTTCCATAGTTCAATGTGCAGTTAAACAACTATAAGACAAAAAAATAAAGTCACAAACTTGTATATGACTTTTAAAGTTGCCACTTAATAGTCATCATCTTGTGTTTACAGTCAATTGCCACAGCAACTGTCAGTCCAAGCCAAGATGTGTGATTACTAGCTGCATTTTTGTCACAGTCAGATTTTACATGTGGCTAATAGATGGGTGGAGATCGATATGGATAATTCATCACCCCAAAGCTACTCTGGCCAATTAGTCAGCTAATAAACACACCGTCTCCCAGAATTCCTCCGTGAACGGGTCAGCATAGGGGTCTATTTTCAGTAGATGATGCTGAAGACCCGGGATGTCAGCCCTTTTTACCCCAAAGCCCAGGGTACCACTCAGCAAGGAGCTCACCTGGGTAAAAACATGTACACTGTAAACTTCAGCTCAAATTGTTGTACAAATGTACACATTTTGTTCAGACTGGTTAGAGATACTGGAGCATCTGCTTCATTTCTGTTCAGTCAACCAATCAATGCCATTTCCCCCCTTACTGGACTGAGCACTCACCCCAGGCTGGTTGATGAGAGCGGAGGTGACCCAGGCCTCACTGGCGATCCAGGTGCGGTTGGTCACATTGTGCCGGAGCAGCTCGAGGATAAGAGGACTGAAGTCCACGTCTGATGAGAAGACCACGATGATCTTGGCTGTGGACTCAACTATAGTTTTAACAATACGCTGGATGACCCCTGGGGAACTGACCTGAAGTTTCAAAAAATAATGTTCATTTTTCAAAAGGAATTAATTGTGATACATCTTTAGAAAAGACAGGCATGCCAGAGAGGGATAGTGAAACATTGACATTGAGATGTTACCTTGGGCAGGGTCTCAGAGAAGGAGATGCAAACACCAGCTTCCTCCACCTGCTCCTTAAAGGCTTTGATGCCATACTTGCCGTAATCATCATCAGCCGCTATGGTGCCCACCCAAGTCCAGCCGAAGTGTAGCACCAGCTGAGCAATAGCTGTAGACTGGTGCTTGTCATTGGGAATGGTCCTGAGGAAGGTGGGGAACTGGAACTTACTTTCCAGGGCAGAGCAAGTGGAGCAATAGCTGACCTAAAGATGACAGAGGAGACCCACATTACTTGTGTTGTAATGAACTTGTTCATATCTCCCTGTCTTCATCTAACTCAGGCCTACCTGTGGAAAGTGATAAAGTCCAAGTATCCTAGCCGTGGCAATGGACAGGTCGGAGCCCCCAGCACCCACCAGAGCAGCCAGAGGGGCCCCATTCCCGCAGCGGTAGTTGGGTACAGCCTCATCTTGGCCCGTCAGGTAGGTGAGGGTGCCCTCCACGGCCTTGGAGATGGTGAAGCAGGAGTCATAGATGACGTAGCCCAGCTCGGTGTCAGGCAGCAGGTTGTCATTCTTGTTAATTTCGTTTATGGCAAACAGCATGGTCTGGGTCCAGCGGAAGGTACGGAAGTTAAACCTGGAGGATGATGGGAGAATGATGAGATAAAGGTACACATAGTACAAAAGCTTTTGTAGAAAGAAAAACAAACTTCTGTACATGCATATGTGCAAATTAAAATACTTGATGACAGGAAGATGTATGTGCACATTGCACAATGAATATTTTAATATTATATTGTTGTTACCTAAATTAGCCACAAGAGGACAGTTTGCAGACTTGCTGATTATTGTTGCATAATACACTGTACAGGCCTGCCTCCATAATAATAATATGGGCTACTGTGGCTAATTGGGCCCAGAGGTGCTGCCCTGCTCTGTCTTGATATGTATAGTAAAATCATGCGGTGAAGAGTTCTCAGAAGTACTCTGTGTGGCTGAAACATATACTCAAGTCAAATTATTTCTCATTTAAGGGTTAAAAAATTACATAATTTCACTTAAATAGGCCTATGAGATTTTCTAAGATTTGTGTAATACATTCTAACAACAACTTAAGGTAAAAGCCAACACAGTCACAATGAGGAAAAAAGACATACGAGCAACTCAACTTACCCCTCACACCCCGAGGACACAGGCACCCTTGAAGTGTTGCCATCACTGGAAGCAATACGCTTGTGAACAGGAAACATCCCCCCAATAACAACCGTCTTCTTCTCTACATTCTTGTAGCCGCTCAGGTTGAACTTGGCCTTCAGCTTGCATGTGGACTCTGCTGAAACAGATCTGTAAAAGTGGATGAAGGCGCATAATCCAAGCAAAAAGCGAGAGATTTCCATGCTATGCAGAGGCAGAAAGGAGTCGGGAGAGCTCTCGCTGTGGCAGACAGCAAAGGAAACAGCAAAGTGTGACAGGTGTCTTATCTTCTCTCAAGGGAGATGTGCTGCACAGGGTAACCTGAGAACAAAAGTGAAGAGGAGGACACTGGATGTCATGTTCATCATTGAACAATAAACAGGAAGGCCTTTGTTAATTTTAATAATTTTTAGTAAATACCAAAGCATTATGATCTCATTAATCGTGTGTAAAATGTAGTTTGGTTCAAAAAGTGTTACACTGCTTTTGTCTCCCTTGAGCACAAACTGGACCACCAAACATGCGCACACACACACACACACACACACACACACACACACACACACACACACACACACACACACACAGAGATAGACAGACAGACAGACAGACCAACAGACAGACACACAGACACAGCTAATAATTTTGTTCTGTAAATACAAATCAGTTTATCAGTCTGCACTCAGGTCAGCTGCAGAGGATAAACTGCCACAGGCCACAAGTTAATTGGCAGCTGCATGTGGTAACTTGTCTTTACGCATCTTAACAGCACGGCTACTGTTCCAACATCGTGCCTTGTCCCCTGTGGGTCTGCATGTGTGTTGATGGGTGACTGATCTTGTCTGCTCATGTCTCTCAGTCAGCAGGGAGAAACACACACCTGAACCCCCCAGCACACAGAGGGACCTCTGCTGGGTAATAAGGGCCGACTGCACACAAACAGGCTACAGTCGAAACGTCTTTTACGGTCACTGTTCTTACATGAAATTATACTAAAGGAAAGTTGTCACATAGAAAGCTGGAATATAAAACAATATATAGATATTTTGATGTAGTCCTTGTGTAGTTGCTGATAAAGTATTAACCTCAGTGTGTGTGTGTGTGTGTGTGTGAGGGTGATTGAGCTCTTGTGATCTGTCTCAGGCTAATGAAAGACATCTGACTGATACTGATGAGTTCTGCTAGGAAATCAATTATGTAGCCATCAAAAAACACTAATGTTCTCATTACAAATGCGTGCTCCGTGCAGACATTTGTAAAGAGGCACATGATTGAATGGAAAAAGGGTCTTTGTCTCTCTTCGTGTATTTTACTCTTACTGCTACTCTACTTTGTGTAGCTTTTGAATAACAACTTTGCAGCTTCCAGTGCTAACAACAACTATTGTGATATTAAAGTAATCTGGCTTTAATTTACAGGCTGCATTGGAAGCAAGTACATTTTTTGTTTTGTTTAATGAAAAAATTGATATCTTAAGCACAGAGCAGGTTTAACACAAGCTGCATTTACTTTCACTTTGGTGGGGTTAATATTTACCTTTGTGCTTATTTTAAGCCAAAAGCTTCTCAAAAGATTGATACCGTTCAACTGTGGAAAACTGTTAGAAAAACACAAATGTCAAAATGAAAATGATTACAAAGAAAGTTATTCAAAAGGCAAACAACAATTATATAGTGAAGTGCAAAGCAGATAACTTGCTTATAATAGAAGTGAGAAGTTTCAACATGGAGATCTTTATTAAAGCTCAGTTTTCCATTGTACAAATGTCATCATAGTTGAAACTGCATGCAGTGGCTTAATTTGAGGCACGTTACTAAGGAGAATGGGCATTGAACAAACATTTAAAATAAAAAATAAAAATAAAAAAAAAACATTAAATTGCATAACTTAATCTTATTGATATTGCAATTAAATTCAACTACAAAAGTATGTGTCCAATTTTATTAAGTTGTTTTTCTGTGGAGACATGTAACAGAAAATACACGTATTAAATGCAGAACAGAGGGAGAAACACTTATAGCAGTTAAGACAAGTTAGGAAAACAATTCATTTTGCATTAAGAGTATTTTTGCCACTAAAGCTTAAGGAGATAACAGAGGATGAGGCACAAAGACAAATACTGGAGGCATGAGAACCACCGCGTCCAAGTGAAATGTCTCTATCGGGGTACAATACGTTTTTAAATCTCAGTTAAACCTGAGCACTGTATTCACTGAGGTCTAAACCACGAGAGACACTAGAGAGTATGATGCACTGCATGTTTTGAGATCAGAAAAATGAAGCATCAAATGCCTTTTTGAGACAAAGTGAAGTTACGTTAGAGATGCCAACAGACAGTGCTCTTAAACTGACGTTTAACACTACAGAGATATGGGTGAAAAACTAAAAAGACAACGTGCAAAAATGTACCACTGCACAACAAAAGAACAGCCAAATAATGATGAAATGACAACAGCAATTTACAGAATGTGGTTATAACTCTACCGTGCTTATAATTTTGTCATTAGTTAGTCCTCCCGTCATGTTTATTCTTCATAAAAAGCTTACATATTGCAGCATGAGGAGAAACGATGTTATATCCTCCTTTCTGGAAACATTAAAGTCCAGGTCAGGTCACACCAACGAAATAAACAAAATCAATAGAACAGGCACATACAAAGTTACCCATCATATTGGCCTCCTGCACACTAGTCATCATACTGAAGCTAATCTTGGTTTGACTGCTGTCCACAATGTGCTACAGCAGCAAGTCAAGAGCTCTGGTCAACAAATGTAGCTTGGAGAAGATCGTCAGATGAACCCACAATGTTATATATCAACACAGCATATATTCTACTTTTGGCAAAACAAAAAGCTTAAAAATTGATTGGTCACATTGGTTGCATTTTTAGTTTTTAGTTTAAAAACAGGCAACCTTCTTCATAGCACAGTATACAGGCAGAAAGTGAAAATGGACAAATAGAGAGAATAGTATTCTGACCTACAACAGTGAAACAAAAAACATCTGACAAAAAAGGCAGGAAAACAATTGCTGAAACTCTCCTTCTGTTCTTTTCATGACTTTTGTTTGCTTGTTTTTATGTTTAGCTCGTCCCATAATGCAACCTGAGGCACAACATGAAAGTCTACTTTCTGAACTTTCACAGCTTCTTACTGCTCGCCTTTAATGGTTGACCTTACAAAAAAAAGGAAGCAGCAATTTATCTTTTCATCATAAGAGAGGAAATACATTGATGTACATGGATCAAAAATGACAATATATTACCAATAACCAACATTAATCAATCCATATTGCCAAAAATATTAAGACCAGGGAGGAGTGGTAGGGAGAGCAGAGTAGTAGCGCCTTTGCATGTGCGCCCGTCACAGTACGGTCTGCCTTCCGTGGGAATGTTGAAGAGAGGGGTGGAGGTACATGAGGGAGGGTCGGGGGTGAGGAAAAGTAGGGAGATAGGAAGGACAGACAAGGAGAGGAGTTCACCAGCCCTCTCGGATATCTGTCGAGTGTGTTTGTGCATTGTGTGTGAGTCCCATCGATACGACATCATGTTGGGTTTTATTCCCACTCTGTGGTGCCAGGCGGTTTGGAGGTCAGATCATACATGACTCTGGAGATGCCTGGGATCTTCTTGATCTCATTCACCATCTTCAGCACCACCTGGGAAAACAGATAAGACAAATAACTCCTGAAACACTGAACAACCAGAAAGAAAACATTGAGACGCTCCTTATTCTTGGGCCGATAATGCTTAAAAAGGTCCCATGGCATGAAAATTTCACTTTATGGAGGTTTTTTAACATTAATATGCGTTCCCCCAGCCTGCCTATGGTCCCCCAGTCTCTAGAAATGGTGATAGGTGTAAACCGAGCCCTGGGTATCCTGCTCTGCCTTTGAGAAAATGAAAGCTCAGATGGGCCGATCTGGAATCTTTGGAAAGGGGTTACCTCCCCTTTCTCTGCTTTGCCCGACCAGAGAATTTGGCCCACCCATGAGAGACAGACATCATGGCAGTTGACAAGTGGCAGTTGATCAAGGCCACACCCCCACCCTCCACCTTGTCCTTAAAGACACAGAAATGGCACATCCTAAGGAAAGCTCATTGTGGGACTAGCTCTAGTGGCTGTAATTCTGCACCAAGCTGAATTTCGGGAAAGTGACTTCAGATACAGTATTAGGGGACCACTAAGGTCTATATAAAAGCATCCAAAGAGCACCATGTCATGGGACCTTTGATCCCTGAACCTAGGTTAGTATCCATGATGGTAAGATGATGCCACCAAGTCTAGAAAACACTAAGACCAAGTTGAGAGGTTGAGTCGTGGCATACCTCCTCTGGGATATGGTTGCCCGGCGTGGCGGGGATGCCGGTCATGAAATCGCTGGTGATGAAGGTGCGGACCACCACAGAGCGTCGGCAGGATGGCTGCTTTTGCAGTGGGTCACGGTCAAAGTGCAGGGGGGTCAGGATGACCGGCATCTGGCTGATCTTACCGGAATAGCCTGAAAGAGGAGCCAGACAGAGAGAAAAGTTCTTATTGCTGCTATAACAAAAATAAAGTGAAAATAAAAGTTGCTTCATGGTCTTAGACTGAATCTGAAAACCAGCTGATTGACTGATTCCGCTTCATCCAAGGAACAGACTGTGCAAATATTGTGAGTTATTAGCGAAAACATGAAACGCATAATAACGGACCACATGTTAGTAGGTACAATGATTTAATATATTAAGCATTTGCCCATGGGGCAGCTGTCCATGAAGTACGAATACTTTAGCACTTGTAGTTGTTGAGGTTTCAGCTTTCTAACATCACTCCCATAGACTGCCCATTATAAATTTTAATACTTTAAAAATAAAAATATGCAATCACTGAAACATTAGTATAAAGAAAAGAAATAGCATACATCCGCTGAAGACGTTCAAACAAAGTTTCTACGACAAACTGTACAGAAAAAGGCGAAATAATAAAAAATAAAAAGAGAAGAAGATTTAGTGTGAGAGCTAATTAGCACAATGGGATACGGAGTGAAACCATGGCCAGTCAGGAAAGTACAGACATATCACGAAAGAAAATTCTTCTCACTGGAGAACAAATATCTGGTGGAAACGTTAAATTCCCCATGTGGATGCAAGTATGCAGACACGTACACTTTCCTGGATACATATGTAGGCATATTAATACCAGGTTTTGTAAAAGGAGTGAATGGTTTTTAGAGAAAACACATACTCACCAAATATAAATCATCCCGAATAATCTGTAATGCTTCATTACATAGGGCTAAATTAAAATGTCTAAAATCACTTGGACACACACACACACACACACACACACACACACACACACACACACACACACACACACACACACACACACACACACACACACACACACACACACACACACACACACACACACACACACACACACACACACACACACACACACACACACACACACACACACACACACACACACACACACACACACACACACACACACACACACACACACACACACACACACACACACACTTACCAGACTCTCGAAGGATAGAGTGAGCTACAAAGTCAGCCTGTCTGAGCGTGCTCAGAACACCTGTGGTCAGGAAAGTTGGGGTAATGTCTGTTGGCGGCTCTTTCATGTGGGACCCAAACACATACACAACTCTGGAAAAAGGAGAGACAGGAATGAATGGGTGTGTTTGTGTGTTCTACCGATCATTGACAGCACTTAGTGTCTAATGTGAGGATCAAATATTACAGAGGACCAATGAAGAGTACAACTGTAAGCAAAGAGTGTGTATTACCTGTTGATGCTATGGCACATGCGAGGGATGAGTCTAGCCAGGAACATGAGAGATTCCCAGTGTGGAGACTCTTTACTTGTGATGCCGCACACGTAACTGTAGGACCGGCAATCACCCTGAGACCAAAGATGTATTTTTATGTTATTTTTACAGAGCAACAAAGAAAACAAAGCAGAACACAAATCTTCAACAAACGTTAGCGTACGCATTTGTCATTTTCCAAACAGTCCTTTTTTTTCCAGTTAAATAAACTGGTCAAATTTCTATAAAAAGAGTCGGTATATCTGTATGTTTTCACTTCCAACAAATTCCCCAGGCAATAAACGCTGCCCGTGTTTGTCCAATGTCTCCTGTCTGCCCCACAATTTGAGGTTTAGGGTAAATTTAAAACTCTGGCCTCAAACAGGAAGTAATAGGACACACCCACACACACAGACACTGGCTGACTGCAATGTTTGGGTTAGGAAAGTAGTCATGACAATCCTTTTCTGGTCAACACTGGTCAGTGTAAACTACTCGGGAAGCGATGTTTATTTATTTTTATTTTTTTTGCCATGTTTAACCACTTCCACAGAACACACTCTTTGTGTGTCAGACTAACACTGGTCAACATAAGTGAAGTTGAGGAAGAAACTAAAATGTGCTACAATAGTTACAACAGATCCCTCCCATGGCTAGGCCTAGAGAGGGTCAACGAGTAAGAAACTAAGAGGCTTTGTGTGGGTGGGTGGGTGTGTCCCGGGGTTAACCACTAAATTATAGTTCTAACACAGCGAGACAAAACAGCAAAAGTGAGACACTGTTTCAAGCTTCCCCTGCCTGGACATTCAACAGCAGTGGTAAAGACATTTCAATTCTCCACATACATGTAAATGCAACAGCTCCTAAACAAACAAGCTTTGTAGCCAATCATTGTTTTGCATACAAAGCAAGCATTTTGTTTTGGAACATTAAACCTATAACTAATTTTTTTTTATTTGGGTCTTAAGAAGCAACTATTTTGACTGCAGGTTAACACATTCGGGCTGCACATCACTGGAAGCATTATTAACAGTATGCGAGATAGAAGATGATATGTAAACTGTAAAAATGTGTAGAGCTTCAAACCCTAAAATTGAAAGCAAAGCCATCTAACAAGATTTTGCTGGGCACTGAACAGACAACACAGTTTACAGAGGAACTGGTTGGGTTTGATGAATTGATTGACCAAAAGGGTTACCTGGACGCCGACAGTTTTGATGGGCAGCAGGAAGGCATTGAGTGAATGAAGGCTGGTGATCTGCAAGAGCTTCTCTTCCTCCTCGTCAGATATGCACGACTTGACTCTCTGCAGCAAGGCATGGGGCTGGAGGGGAGAGAGAGTTTTAAAGCAGCATGATAAAACTGGAACTGAAAGGACAGAGACCTCAGAAACAGCTCTGTCTATGTTGGGACTACCGTTATACTCCTTTTGGGAACACTTCTCATTTACCAGCTTCAAATGTGTCCATCATCTTTGTCACAAAAACCATGATTCACAATGTCAAAGTATAAAATCTATTACATCTACTGTCAGACAACCAGCCCATATGTAGTGTGACTTCTGTATATGGGCTCTATTTTTCAGGGTGATGCCCTTCCTTTAGCAGCAAAGTGAAAAACAAGGTACCCAAACAAACCTAAAACATCTTTAAGTCATCAGACTTAATTGGCTTTTGGTGCAATGTGGCCAACCAACCACCAGAGGTTGCACATTTTTAGGCTACAACATTTTTTGTCACATACAGCAAACATCTCTTCACTATATCTGCTAGCTGCCTGTCCCCTGAACACACTGTAAAAAAATGCGGTCTCTGTAAACAGCCCCAGGCTCCACAGACGGCAACAAAAACAAACTGTTCCAAACTGCACCACCAAACAGTCTTCCAGCGTTCCAGCCAAAAACCGACAAGAAGGATTGGGGGTGTGGGGGGTGTGTGTGTGTGTGGGGGGGGGGGGTTGGTGCGCGGAAGCACAGAATGGAGGGAGAGGGGACGGGATGAGGAGGAGTGAGCTAGCCTCGTTTTGTTTGAACATCAACAAGAAGTGCCGTCACCCGAACATCGCTTAGAGCACCTTTAACCAGTCAGGACAAATGGCCACAAGTGTCTTCTCATTTTCTATGTGGACACTGCTCAAATATTTCACCAGTAGTTTCTGATGCTTTAAGCTGGTATACTTCGTAGGCTTTTGAAGGCTACAGAAGCTCAACATGTCACACACTGTTTGTTCACTGAAAGTCCTCCATCTGTCTTTGATTTGTTTGGATCTGTGTACCACCTCCAAAATTTGACATCAGGAAATTTATAGTGGCCACACTTGCTAGGGGGGTGTTTCAGTAAGAAGTGATTCATTTAGTACTCAACAATTTACACACACACACACACACACACACACACACACACACACACACACACACACACACACACACACACACACACACACACACACACACACACACACACACACACACACACACACACACACACACACACACACACACAAAATTGCCATCCAAACTTCACAGGACAAAAAAAAGGCATATTCACTGTATTCAACATATTGCCATTGCAAATACATGAATTAGGATTATTCAGTTACAGTGACATTAGATTTTTTTGATGCATTGGTTTTGTTCTGACCTTTTTGACGCTTGCAGAGAAGTCTGTGATAATTTTGAGGATGTTGTTCGTTTCAGCAAAGTCCTTACAGATGTAGGGCTCCTCTGCACAAATCACTCTGATGGACAAACCAGGACCTAAAAGGCAAAGCAGAGAGGAGGTGCACTTTTTAACAAATACAGGAGTGACGTAAGGACAGTTTTGAGTTTGTCTGATTGAATAAATAAATAGGTACAGAGGGAAAGAGGGAAAGAGAGAGAGAGATATAGAAAGGAGACAATGGTAGAAAGAAATCATCACTAAGCATTATATTAATAATCACTTTTGTAAAGTTTTGTCAGAGCGTGACAACATAGGCATGTGCTTATGTACTTGCCAGGGAAAGGGTGTCGGGAGACAATCTCCTCTGGCAGGCCCAGCTCCCTCCCCAGCGCTCTGACCTCATCTTTATGGAAATCTTTCAGTGGTTCGATTACTTTTCCCTGGAGGATCACAAAGGAGTGGAATCAGCATTGCAACAGTGTGGGAGTAAGGGATAGGTTTAACTTGCATAGCTGTGCGTTCATATAAAAAGCGCTGAGCAAAACAACAGAAAGCGGCAATAATATATGAGCAGTAAACAGCTAATAAGGAGTGTGAATGTTATTCACAGAAGCTTCAGTGCTCCTTTCAAGTGTAGTATAATACCAGGGTTAAAGAAGGAACAACTCTTTAGGGGAGGAAGGATGATGTAGATAATGTACACTTTCAATAAAAGGTAAATGATGTTTAGGTGTTTGTGTCTTAGTGTTTAAGATATATTTCCTGAATGTGTGGATACAGAAGATGTTTTTCAATGAGTCAGGGTTACTGCATTATTGCTCGGCTTTTGTGACTTTCATAATCTGTGCACTAAACAGCAACAGCAGATGTTCTTTTTACGCAGACTTATGTTTACAGCATCGAGCAGAAGTTCATGTCACTCTTGTATCATGCAGTCCTTCGAAGCATTATGATATGCACAAGAGCAAAGTTTGATAATCTGTCTGTACCACTGCATCAAACTGTCTGTGCAGACTGCAACAAAAACTATTCTCTATTCTATTCTCAAAATGCCAGCTTGTACCATTTAAAGTGATGGTTCGGAGTAATTCACCCTAGGGTCCTTTGCAACATGACCTCGAGCCAAACACCCCCCCAGAAGCTTTTTTCACCTGGGTCGAACATTGGGAGAGTTAGCGTAGAGTAGCGTTATCAGCTGAATAGCTTAGCGCAGGGGCTAATGGACCCACGTTTGTATCTCGTAAGTTACCCCACTAATAATGCCCAAAATGATACCAAATGTCTACAAGTAGTACAAATAGGTTATGCACTCATAAAACGATGGATTGGAAAGTTTGTAAGTACACCAGAAGTTTATGTAAATAACACTTGCCTGCTGGCTTCTGCTCTCTGCTGTTGTTGTTGCTGCTGAAGACGAGTGCTTAGGGCCGTCTACAAATTAACACCCGAAAAGAGATGCAACAAAAACATTTTTTAATTTAACTTTTTTTTTAAAGTAAGTGCTGTAGTATAACTAACAGGAGACAAGTAATAATTGAGGTAAGTTTGGAGACATTACCTTATTTAATCATTAAATTAATAAGTATTTTTGTTGTAACTCTTTTCGGTGTAGTAATTTATAGACGGCCCTAAGCACTCGTCTAACTGCAGGTAGCAGCAGCAGCAGCAACAGCAACAGAGAGCAGAAGAGAGCAGGCAAGTGTTCATAAACTTCTGGTGTACTTACAAACTTTCCAATCCATCGTTTTATGAGAGCATAACCTATTTGTACTACTTGTAGACGTTTGGTATCATTTCGGGCATTATTAGTGGGGTAACTTACGAGATACAAACGTGGATCCATTAGCCCCTGCGCTAAGCTATTCAGCTGATAACGCTACTCTAGCTAACTCTCCCAATGTTCGACCCAGGTGAAAAAAGCTTCTGGGGGGGTGTTTGGCTCGAGGTCATGGTGCAAAGGACCCTAGGGTGAATTACTCCGAACCATCACTTTAAGGTACAAGGTTAGCAAAACTAAAAAGGCATACTTTAGTTTAAGAAGTAGTGGCCAGAAGTCACTGTGTAGATGTAATGATATGAGCATATTAGTGGATGTGAAAACTATGTGCAATGGTGATGTCCCATCCCCACAGCAAAAATACAGTATATCGTATTGTACTGTATAATTCAAATAACTTAACTTGTGGCGATTAGCCATGCCATTTAGCAGAATCGGTTTGCACCTAATAATATGTTCGCCAAATTCTGCCATTTTTGTAAACGATGACTGACAGGTGTCTTAGTGCTATTTGGCATTCAATTACAGTAACATGATTTGTTATTCTGTGTCCTTCTTGTCTAATGGTATAAATGCATTCATAACTATCCATTTTATTGAATATGATGGCCACACGCTGAAGCAGCAGTATGTATCAGGGAAACTAATAGGTTAGTATTTGTGTGGGTATGTGCACGTGTACAGTACCTCATCTCTGAGTTTGCGGATGAGCTCAGTGTCATTGTGGTGTGTTTTGATGACCTCTGCCTTGCCGCTGGCGAGGTGAGAGGCACTCTCAATGAGATCAGGCCGCAAGGTACCCTGGGCCAGGAAAACCTCTTCTGGCTTCAGATTCATCTCTCCTATCACTTCATTTGCCACCTGTGAAGCAACACAAATCACAAAGTCAGATGTATTCCATGGTAACAACGCTGCAGGGCAGACAAGCTTGCAGGTTCAAATCAAAGTGTGATATATAACAAAAATTGTCTACAACATGAATGATTAAAACCCAGTACTCACTTTGACAAATGTATCTCCAATGATTTTCCTTTTCTCTTCTGGGTTGGTAGTCATATTCAAAGTCTTGCTGATGCGTTTTCGTGGCGTCCTGTCCTCCTCAGAGATGGGGAGGGTTGTCGTTCCATTGTAGAAGGTGTGAGCTGCATTTACCACTAAATAGAGTCGAAAAAGAGAAAGGCACAATTGGGTCACGAGCAACACAAAAATGTTCTTCTCCAAGATAACATCAAAGACAAAATAAATATAATTCTTCAGTACCTTGTAATATCCAGAGTTGCAACTGTTATTTTTATTAATTAATTAGTCATATGGTCTATAAAATATCAAAACAATAATGGGCAATTACACATCACATGGCAATATAAGCTTTAATAACAAGTATAAGGAAGTACAATGGAATGTACTCACTTGAGGTCTTATTGTACCACCCCTACTTCATTTAGACCAGCACAACTTTTGTCCCTACCTTTGAGTTTGATGCCCAGCTTGGTGAGGGCCTCCTCCACACTCTGACTCTCTCTCTTCCTCATGAAGCCGTTGTCGATGTGAACTGCTATCACCTGGTCCTGGTTAAGAGCTTTGTTAAGGAGAGCTGTGCAAACTGTTGAGTCTACCCCACCACTCAGCAGCACCTGAAAAAAATCATTACAGTCAGTCATTAACTGTGCAGCCAGATAGTTGAGTAGTGACATCCAACCGCTTTAGAGATAAATTTGTGACCCTGCTAGATTAAGGAGGAAGTATTAAAACCCTTGCACTTACTCTTTCTTGCTCTCTAATCAGCTGTATGTCTAATTTCTATTCATGTTAGCCTCCCAATGTATTAGTCATGTTGTATTTGATATATCTGGGGTTTTTTTTCTGGTGGCAGGCTGTAAAATATTAGGCATTATGAACTCAATCAAAAAGGACGTGATGACTACAGCCTTGACACTTCTTTACTTATAATTAGCGGACTACCAACTCTTGGGAATCACACACCCACAATGCCACACTTGCCAATTGCTACTGCAGGAACAAACTACAACAAGAGTATAGTAACAAAGATTGAAAGGCATATCCCTCAGACTGTAGTAGAGGAAAAAGAAACCAAGGCTGCATGTATTTCTTTAAATATAAATCCTGTGCTTTGAGCCTGTTTCTTACACTCATTTATCGCCCTTACACTCCCCTGAGAGGAAGCCCAATTTGAAGCCACTCAGGGAGTCGACTACCTCTTTTCAGATAAAACAGGGTTTAATTTGAGAGTTTAATTGGTTCTACTTTACTTCCCACTATTGCTGCTGTCACCACTTCCTGAGTGGCTATCACGCTTCACACTCACCACCCAGCTTTAGAATTTGAGTCAAATTATCTCCCATTATAGGTTAAAATGTGCTGAGAAAATATTTTGTTCCCTTTTCTGATGTTTCTTTTTTTAAGTCATCACTCTGCCCTAAAAATGGTTTGGATAACAACACAAACAATCATGAAAACTTGGTGCAGTTTTACTTACCAGGACTTTAGACTTGTCTACTTTTTCTCTGATGTCGTTGATGCACACCTGTTCGCGGTTCTGTACGGTAAAATTACTTGTGCATCCTGCAATCTCGAAAAGGAAGTTACGCAGCATCTCAATGCCTCTCTCAGTCAAGTCCACTTCAGGGTGAAACTGTGTCCCATACAGCTTCTTCTGTTCATTAGCAATTCCTGGTGGGGAAAACAGATGTGGTGAAGAACTTTTACCATTGCCATTTTTCCTCTCTGAATGCCACTTATACATTCAAGAAACTATTATAAACATACACAAATAAATAAATCAGGATTTCAGATAGATTTGGAAAAATAAACAGACAAAATACAGATTGAACATTCTTCTCAGAGATGTAAATACATACACAGTCCGAGGCTTTCTAACATATACAAACAAATATAGCGGTTTATTTGGAAATTGCATGTGAGTGTAACCACAATCTATTTTTAATTATGTTATTGAGGGCCACAACCCATTTCACGTTCTGCTCACCGGCAATGATGTTGCCTGATCGGGCCACCTCTTTAAAGCCATCAGCCACTTTATCAACGCTATCTCCATGGGTCAGCAGGACCAGTTCCTCCTTCTGAAGGCCTCTGATAATAAGATAAACACAGATGCTGACGTCAGAGGAAGATGTGTGGTGTTCAATAACATTACATATAATAGTATTATGTTTACAGGCCCAACTTTCACTGGGTGCAGGGGCAGACAGTAATTAAATACTTTTAGCCAATTATTTTAGACTCTGCAGTATTTGTGTAACAGCCAGGGTAAAATATGTGACTGCTGGAATGCTTCTGCAGTTTATCTAGCAAATATGGCACTAGGACAAACCCGTTGAGAAGCGGTTGTGTTTTACAGACAAAACATTTAGTCAGTTATTTAAGAGAAGAGATGGTACTGTAAAATTACAATTTTGCTTGTGATCCACTTGAGCAGCAATATTACCTGAAGAGGGAACAAGTGTTGTCCAGTCCAATACTGAACACTCCATCTTCCCTTACACTCTTTTTGTGTACTGTGCCGCCAAAAACTTTATTCATCATCTGTAAACACACACACACACACACACACACACCCACACACACACACACACACACACACACACACACACACACACACACACACACACACACACACACACACACACACACACACACACACATTATTTCAAAGAAGTTATAACTGCCAGCTGTCTAGAGAAATTTGCTAGCCTGAGAATGGATGGCTGCTAGTTTTAATTCCCAGGCCAGCTGGGAAAATTGAGCAAGTAATGCTCTGATCTCCCTCAGCTAGTGTCAAAGTGCCCTTGAAGAAGGTGGTGAAGTCCCAGCAGGAGAACTGAACAGCAGCATGGTGTAGATTGTTCGCAAAGCGTAGCTACTCATAGTGAATGTGTGTAACAGAAGAAGGATGGTCTACCTAATCACTATAAAAAGCCACCCATCACAGAAATGTACTGTGTATGTATCTGCATAGATACCTGCATCCCATAGCAAATCCCCAGGACAGGCTTTCCGATAGTGAAAATGGCAGGGTCGAACCAGGGGGCATCTTCTGCATACACAGAGGCTGGACCTCCTGAAATGATGATTGCCCTGAGAAGTGGAAGGGAGAAATAAACAACCAAGGCAAAATATATTATAAAAGACTTTCATATTGACATAATGAGGTAATAACTATGCTACAAGGCAAACAACAATCCCCTCTAAATAATATGCTTCTCATGCTCACCTGTAGCCCTGTTCTCTGATAGCAAAGGCCGGGGTCTCTAAAGGGAGGATCTCAGAGCGTACACACATCTCTCGCACCCGTCTGTCAATCACCTTGCCATACTGGGCCCCAGCATCCAGGATCGCCACCGCCCCCTCACATGATCCATTCTGCTCTGCACTGATCTCCAGCTGTGGGCACGCACATTCAGAAATACACACATTCTGTTGAGCTGAGCGGGCAGAAAAGTATACATACATAGTCGCTTTTGCACACTACGGTTTACCAAATTAAATTTGACTATCACACACAGACATATAAATGCTGTCCTTAGTTTCAACAGTTTGGTGGCGCTTTGGGTGACAAGTGGTGTAAGGTAACACACTCCTCAACATAATTGTGCTTTACTTCTGACCTACCCATGGAAAATGTGACTTAATAAGGCCTAACATGATTATGGACATGTGAGCTTCAATACAGACAAAGATTTACTCTTGTGAAACCTGCAGTAACCCAGTAGAATCACATGAAACCCACAAGTTAGTCAAGCTATTAGTGAGCAGGATAATAATTAGTTTATTTAATATTGCACATTTATTTTACAGAACAAAGTCACAAAGTGCTTTTCACGAGTACAACTGTTAAAAATAAGACCCACAAACTGTTTTAAAAAACAAGCAATAAAAAAATATAACTTTAAAAAAATGACAATGTAATTAACAGTATACTGTTTTACATTGACACAACTGTAAATGTTTGGTTATTATAATAAACATATCAGCAGATCAAAGTTTGGGAAACAAAAATTCAAGAACCAACGGTAGAGAGCAGTTCGATCACTGACAGCTAATTCATCTCCACAAACTGGGTACACTCTATATACTGTCTATGGGTACACTAGAGCAAGAAGAGAAACATGATCCCACGTGGTTTGCTGAAACACTTCCGCCGTAGATGTTTTCTAAAAACAACTTCCATTAAGCATACTAACGTTACCCATCACCTTCGATTTCAATCACTGCAGCTCTAGCATTATTATCGCGACAAAAATACTTGACAGTTTTACAGCAAACTTTACCAAATCACCGGGTACCATAGCAGCAGCAGCTCTAGTTGTCAGACCGGTAACCGCAAGTTGGCTCATACTAGCTTAGTGACGACGTTAGCAAACCTGTGTCAGATAACGTTCCGTGTGACAGTAACCGCATATAATAAAATTAGTTTGCCACAAGCTCAATGTCACTTTCCAAAATGAACGCCAATGCATTCATAATACAAGACTTTCGGTTAGTGCTATCATTACACATTCGGACCGCCCGGCTAGCTAAAGCTAGCTATCAAATTGCCTATCTAGCATGCTAGCTCGCGGATACTATATAAACAGTAGGCGAGTATTTTTTTCCTAGGCTGGCGAAGGCATGTCCCGCCCTACTCTTCCTCTGGTTGGTTTACCCTGACATTCCTAACCTAACCAATCCCACTCCTCTTGCCTAAATCTAACCAACCCATACAGAGTAGGCAACTAGAGCTAGCAAATCAGAGGGAGAGTTAGGGCAGGTCATGCCTTCGCCATCCTAGGATTTTTTTAGGCAAACAGTAGTAACTAATCACCATTAGCCTGGTAGCAGCACGTCCTGCGAGCAGCTGGTTGAGTTAGCGGAGCAATGCTACAACCCACGCGGTGTTTGGAGGCAAAGGGTATTGGGAGGGATCCACCATAAGAAGACAACAGCCACGTCTAGTGTGAAATATGTGAAAGCTTTATGCTAAACATAATTAAGATATCCTGACGGCTAGTTAGCAGCCATGAGCAACATGTTAATGTTATACTGCAACAGGCATACATAGCGTACTCATTGCTCCTCAGCGGAACTGGTGGTACCGAGCTCTCTAACTTTCCCCCCCGAGGTACACGCAGGCCGTAATTAACAGAGAGGACTACAACAGCAATCAGGGTCCTAACACGAAGTCAAGCGGGCTGCCCAGTACCAGAGCACCGGGTACTCCCCGCTCCACTGACCTTGTCTCCGTTGCACAGAGCCATGGAGGACTGTCGTGTTGTGGAATGAGCTCCCCTTCGCCTCGGTGTCCCAGGTCTTGAGAGAGAAAAAAAAAAAAAAAAAAAAAAAAAAAAAAAAAAAAAAAAAGAGAGAGAGCGCTACTGGTTAGCTCCTGGCTCAGCACGCCGACTACTGTTTCAAAAGCAGATTAGGTTGTTGGGTTGAAGGTGGGCTGTCACAGTCTGTCCACTGGTTGGGAATAACTTTCACAGTGTGTGAACAGACTAAATAAACGTGTCTGTAAATCATGGGTGGAGCGCAAAGTTAAATCCACAAAAGTTGCCCCAAGAGGGCTGGGCTTAGAGAGTAAGTTAAAATATGGTTAGCTAGGTGCTTAATTTTTTACGAGATAGGACATTCGTAGGTAGGCCAGTGAGTGTCACAGATGTGTCCAGAGGGATCTCCCAGGATATTTGCCAATCCCTATCCCCCAATAGTTAGGGGCGTCCAAAGCAAAATGAAATTAAGAGATTTTTAAACACCTTTTGACCAATATAGGAATTTGTCCTGATCCACTACACAATGCTGACATATCTCGGTTTTCTTTCTAAAACCGTGGGTTAGGACAGGGGCACAACGTCATATGGAAAAACATCTTGTATCATACTATTATTAATTTCAGATTGCAGTATTATGTATCAATATAATATGTTTTGGAAACTCATTTTATGAAGTGTCTGGATAAAAAAAAAAAAAATGACTGTTTGTTTAAGACCAGTGACTTAAACATCTGACAAAGTAAGTATTTGTTTCTATAAATAGCATAAAACAGTCCTGCTCATATATTTGAAATATTGCCAAACAACAGCCTAATACAAACAGGCAGTATTAAAGGGATAGCGCTCTCTTTCACAGTTGACAAATTTGTATAGTCTCACTTTATGTTGTCAAATCACCTGAGACTGCACTATGTGTGATGAAGAAAGCCCTGTTAATATACAATCTACAAGCAAATGAGTCTAGAGCCTCATCTCAGACTCTTGTCAGGCAGAGGCACCAAGTATGTGAGAGAAACCCCCTGTACTTTAACACATATACTATATGTTCAAGGACTCTTCCTCTTAACATGTCTTTTCCAGATAAAATAAATTACAACATAAGTTACCGAATTCAGCCTCAGGCTTTTGTGTTTGCCATTGACACATTTCATTTTTGGCTAGTAATAATGTAGAACAGTATCCCTATTTTCTCTACATAACGATTATTACATGCTTTCAGAAACCATCAACATGTAATTCACCAAAAGCTAAAGAGCAATTTCACAGCAAAAACAAAAGTTCAGGTATCAAATAGACAGATGTCAAAGTCCACTTTGTGCTGAGCAAGTTTGTAGTTCTTGGTTACTTTTAATATATTATTTCCAAGTATAAAAGATACATTACAAAAAAAACTATGATAGTTTTGAAATATGTTTTCAAAAAGAGGTACGGTAAAGGTTTTCAACCTGGGGGTGGCAAACACCAGGGGGAAATGTTTAATAGGCTACAGTTCTATAAACCTTTTTCAAAGCAGGCATTTGGACAAATCACACACAGGTGCAACTAATTATATTACTAATTTCAGCATAGCATCTCAATAATTGCTGGAACACAGCCATCATTAATGTTATTAGTTCCACCTGAGCATTCCCTGCTATGATAAGTCAAACATCTTCTGTGAATAAAGTATTACATTCGTATTAATTGGGGAACAATTAGGAAACGACTGCTCTGGGAAGTTAAACATTTTAGGGCACATAATCACAGTTTGAGAACCATACTCATGTGATGATATTAGCGCCATCCTGTGGAAAATGTAATGAAAAGCACTTTACAACATAGCCATGGAAAATACTAATTTCTGATTGGCTGGTAAGTGTCTGTTAAAACAAGTTAAACTATAACCATTACTAAACCAGTGCACAAAGAACATTAATGTACCCATAGCAACAGTAGGCCTACTTCCTCTTCTGTTTGCGCTAACTCACTGGTGGAACAGTGTTAACAATGAGCATGGCTTGATTTATCCACCAGTGAATCTCTGTTCTTGGTCATAGTATTTTAGGAATATCAGCATGTTTATTTTGACACAGATCATCTCTACAAGACAGGTAGACAAGGCAAGTGATAATGTAGGTCCATGTAATTAGAGTTAATATTGGGATTTTATTGGTGCATATTCACAAACACATTCGCAGACATAATAAATACAGGGCTTTTGGGGCCCCAAACGGATGCCCAGTTGCTGAAACTTTAACAAACATTAAACATGGATGGTTCAAGCGTAGCCTCTCTTTTTGTCTATAGTGACTAAATAAGATATATTGTTTTCCTATATCAGGACACTTTGTGGTAGATTGACACCCTCTCACATGGTTAAAACTGTAGCTTCACAGTCCTCTGTTATCACATGCTGATCCACCTAAATATGCCTTGCGTGTTGTCACATGCCATCTATGTGGATAAGCAGCTTCACGTGCATTCATAGCAACCACAAGGAAGAGCATGCCATTATTCATTACGCCTGACTCAAATGTGGTGTAATGGGTGCATCATGACTATTAACAAAAGATCTTCTGATGGAGGAGAACGTTTCAGTGTGGTTTCTGTTTAACAATTGTGGGGTGGCCAAAGGGATTTTAGATCCATTACTTCATTCTTAATTTATTTCACTGTATTTTTTAGTGTACACTTTAATTTTGATCCTTTGAGTTACAAACTAACACCAGGAAGTCACAAGTCACCCTTTAGTGCTTCACTGCTCTGTAAATGTAATTGGGAATGATGTCCATGACATGTGTGTGCTGATTAATACTAAATAATACCAAGAGATGGCAAAAGAATGCTATAACAATGCCTGGGTTATATAGAAAAGAATATAAACATCACTTTAACCAAAAGCAAAACCTTTTCCAGTAAAATATCTTTTCTGTTTAGGTATAGGAACTCCTCGGTTAAATTGCTTCTGTCATGCCCATCACATTTGATTGCATGTTATCTTTAGCTGGCAACCTTCGATAACTGTTATAATTCATATGATTTCTTTGTGTTCATTTGGAAAACAAAGTTCTGTACAACTACTACAAATAATTACTAATTGAATAAATCACCAAGGCATGGTAACAGTGATAGATTTCAAATCATAATCAGTGAATACATTTTTTTATTTATATAGCACATTTCTTACTTGGGCTTCACAATGAATTCAATAATATTGTCCAGTCATATTATAAAGTGCCATACACTAATACTTGCAAGATCTCTTGTTCACTGATTTGCTTGGTGTTTTAAATTATATTTAACTGTATGTGAATGTAACATAACATACAAATGAAAGGATAGCCTTTTAAAGCTTCACGACTCTGTTAATTTATGCTTTAATTGTTGTGCTGGTTAATTGGGGGTTTTCTGGAACTGGTGTAATTATTGGTGGGATATTTCCTACCTCTGACGATACAGCTTCTACTAAGTATGCCCCAAAGGATCATAATGTATGTGTGCACATAGACACACACACACACACACATATATATATATATATATATATATATATACTAAGACTTGTGTGTGTGTGTGTGTGTGTGTGCGCACGTGAGGACCAAGTCTTAGCAGCCCACTATTGTAATTTGAGGCTCGAATTTTATGATTTATTTTATTTTCCCCGTATGAAACACGGTGTATTTGCACTGAAGCGGAACTCCTTTCAGTTGGGCTTTGACACGTCAGCTGTAGGTGCCGGACACATTTAGACGTCGCACACGCCGCACTTCCTGGTTCTTCCGTGTTGATGTTCACAGATGTAACCTGGTTTAAGTCAAACGGTAGTAATTTTCTTGTGTTTCTTACCTTCATCAAGATGCCATCAATTTGCGAATAAATTAACATAGACTAAAATCGACTTCCCGTTGATTTCCTCTGTAATTTAGCTGTTTGAGTTCCGTTTTTCTTATTTGGCATGCAGTCATCATCACCAGGTATGCATGAATCATCTAGCTACTGCTTGTGTGATTTAACTTTTTCATCTCACGCATGTCCTTCGTAAGTCTTCTCATATTCTGTCAGAGACTGATTGCGAGCCAAGCAGTGAGTGTGGACACATGCAGTAGTTTACTGTGATTTATTTCACACTGGACAGTTCGGTTGTCTCTTTCCATTGTACCATAACCTATAGTATGAACTACAAAGCTCTATGAATTCTGGGCCCTCGTTTTTAATTCAACACAATCTTGGATCTTTTTTGTGAGCCCCTGGAAGTGGCGCATTCACCTTTCAACCCAATAATGACTGATTGCCACAATTGTTTAAAGGTCCCATGGCATGAAAATTTCACTTTATGAGTTTTTTTTAACATTAATATGAGTTCCCCCAGCCTGCCTATGGTCCCCCAGTGGCTAGAAATGGCGATAGGTGTAAACCGAGCCCTGGGTATCCTGCTCTGCCTTTGAGAAAATTTAAGCTCAGATGGGCCGATCTGGAATCTTGCTCCTTATGATGTCATAAGGAGCAAGGTTACCTCCCCTTTCTCTGCTTTGCCCCCTCAGAGAATTTGGCCCACACATGAGAGAGAGACCTCATGGCTTTCAAAGGAGCAAAGTGGCCTTGCCACCTTGCCCCCCCCCCTCTCCTCCTCAATAGCTTCAGACACAGAAATGGCACATTCTAAGGAAAGCTCATTGTGGGACTGGCTCTAGTGGCTGTAATTCTGCACCAAGGCTGAATTTGGGGAAAGAGACTTCAGATACAGTATCAGGGGACCACTAAGGCCTATATAAAAAATGTCATGGGACCTTTAATTCATTTGCACAGGTGTCGCTTGTAGTCCTTTTTTTTTTTTCCTGTCATGTGCAGTATACATGCACTGTTTATATTATGAGTCTGCTAGTCCGCATTAAGTGTTGATCAAGTGTAGTTTATGTTTCACTGCTTGTAGTTCACTGAATGTCTTTCCACTCATCCAGTTGGTTGTTTGCTACCATTACAGAAACCTGTCTAATCAATTGTATTGTAGCACACTGTGTTCCATTTTTGTAGCCTATTTTATCTTTATTGTTGTTCTGAACTGCCTCGTCTGTTGTAACTTTCTGTATCGTTGCCATAATGGCTAATGCTTTCCAAACAAAAAAACATGGTAGTTTCTGAGACTTGCAGTTAGTAATTAGCAATCAGTTAAGCTGTTTCAGTACTTCTCTCTCTCATCTTTGCCTGCAGATTTTCTGAGGGCACAACAGGTTTGATGCCCACTTCTCCAACATGGAGCTCTCAGATTTGATGACACACAAGAACGGGCGGCATAGGAAGATGGCGGGTGCCACCAACCAACCTGAAAACATGAGGTACATGGACAAAGAAGAGAAGAGCTCCTCTGAACCAGAAGTAGAAGAGGAAGCAGAGGGTCTTATCAGAGGGTCAGACTCTGAGGACAGGAGGCACAGAGTCCGGCCTGGGATCCGTGGCGAGTTGGGGAACGTGTTGCTTCTTCTGTTCCTGTACGTGCTGCAAGGGATTCCTCTGGGACTGGCTGGTAGCATCCCTCTGATCTTACAGAGTAAGAGCGTCAGCTACAAAGACCAAGCCTTCTTCAGCTTTGTCTTCTGGCCATTTAGTCTCAAGCTTCTCTGGGCGCCTCTGGTGGATGCTCTCTACTTTAGCAGGTTTGGTAGAAGGTAAGAAGGACACGTGTATACTGATAATGTTGATTTATTTTTTTTATTTTATTTTTTTTAAATCTGTGTGGATAATTGTTGCTGCCCCTTTTTTCCCAACACTATCTTTTTTTTCCTGATCATTTCTATGCTACCCCCACCCCCCACCTGATTGTGCAGAAAGTCATGGCTGGTGCCCACACAGTTCCTGCTGGGCCTCTTCATGCTCTACCTTTCTGGGACGGTCGATTCCCTGCTGCAGAGTGAGGGAGGACCGAAGGTGGTAACACTTACTGCCGTCTTTTTTATGCTTGAGTTCCTGGCAGCCACACAGGTAGGTAATCATTAACACTGTGACCCATTCAGGACAATAAATACATTCAAATAGATCGTTTCTCTCCTGTCCTCCAATGGCTGTACCTTTTCTGCCTCAAAGGACATAGCTGTGGACGGCTGGGCCCTGACTATGTTATCCAGAGAGAATGTGGGATATGCGTCTACATGCAACTCTGTGGGCCAGACAGCTGGATACTTCCTGGGGAATGTACTCTTTCTGGCTCTAGAGTCTGCAAACTTCTGTAACAAATACCTCAGAGTAGTGCCCAAGGACACAGGCATCGTCACCTTGTCAGGTACGACCTATCCCTGAACTATAGATTAACCGGAAAAATAGTCATTTGTGTGACACTTTACAACAGAGCAGGGATTTGGGTTGAATAAAGTGTATTTTCTAACGTTTTCTGTCCTTCTGCTGCAGACTTCTTGTTTTTTTGGGGAGTGGTGTTCCTGGTGTCCACGACTTTGGTAGCCATCATTAAAAGGGAAAATGAGCAGGGCAAAGGAAAGAGGAGAGTCCATGAGGAGACCGAGGGCGTCATGGAAACCTACAAGCTGCTGTTCTCTATCATCAAGATGCCCACTGTCTTCACCTTTTGTGCCCTGCTTCTCACCGCTAAAGTACTTGACCACTACTTGATAACTTTTTGGTTTACCCTGGAAATATAACTTTAAAGGTGTTGCTTTGCACGTTTGCTTTGAATAAAAGATTTCTCACGCGTCTTCTCTTTGTGTTTCAGATTGGCTTCTCTGCAGCAGATGCAGTGACGGGTCTGAAGCTGGTGGAGGCTGGAGTTCCAAAGGAGCAGCTGGCATTGCTGGCAGTGCCCATGGTGCCTCTGCAGATCCTACTACCTGTGATCATCAGTAAATACACAGCAGGGCCCAGACCTCTGGATGTCTTCTACAAGGCCTTCCCTTTTAGGTTGTAACACATTCACGCAGGCACACAAACCCATGCTGCATACACACATTCAATAAACCAAAAGCCAACATTGTTGCCGTTTTGTGCTTGCAGGTTGCTAATAGGACTGCTGT
Organism: Perca fluviatilis; assembly: GCF_010015445.1. Lineage (NCBI taxonomy): Eukaryota > Metazoa > Chordata > Actinopteri > Perciformes > Percidae > Perca > Perca fluviatilis. The sequence goes on along the minus strand of NC_053113.1, from coordinate 23,806,144 downwards.
ACGCTCTGCTGGTGTGGTGGACCCCCAGTGTGAAAGAAGAAGGAGGGTTCCCTGTTTACTACTATGGCATTGTGCTGCTTAGCTACGCATTGCATCAGGTTTGTATTGATGTTACGTTCTTTAATGTGTTATTTTTCTCCACTTTACCGCCTTTTGCCCAGCCGTTATCATAGTTTTCCAGGTGACAGGATCTCAGCAACGTGCAGACAGTGACAGACTGCTACTAACACAGTTTGTCCAAGTCTGCACTTAGGATGGGTATTAGAAACAGGCTGAATTGAGCTCAAATGACTATGATTGATTGAGATTCTAAAATTAAAATGTGTCTGGTACTTTGGTTTATGACCAAATACCTGCAAAACTAATGACATTCCCATCAGCCTCAGCTATACCTTGTCTCATTTCCTGTCTCTGCCCCCAGATGTCACTGTGCAACAGAAAGAGAAAATCTAAAATATATTTTTTACATTTCTGGCATATTTGAGTGAGGGAGGTTACGTTTTCATCTCTGTAGTTCTTTGGTATTGGAATAATTGATTGTACTGATGTGTTAAGAATGAAGTCTTTTAAATCTCATGGGAAGTGTGACAATTGATCAGCTTTAACAAATGTTTCCCATGTTGCTGCTTCAGGTGGCGTTGTACAGTATGTACGTGGCCTGCATGGCCTTCCATGCCAAAGTGAGTGACCCCCTCATCGGCGGGACCTACATGACCCTGCTGAACACAGTCACTAACCTCGGTGGAAACTGGCCCTCCACTGTGGCTCTGTGGATGGTGGATCCCCTGACCTCAAAGGAGTGTCAGGGGGCTGTCGGGCAGAGCTGCGGCTCTCCAGACGAGGCCGGGGTAAGTAAGCAGGGGAGAGAGGGGGGAGGGGTGAGGGGTGAGGGATATACAGAGTTGTGTAAGTAATTACCTAGACTTGGTAAATTGATTCCTTTGTCCCTGTTCCCATCTCCAGCTGTGCGTTAAGGAGGGCGGCGTTTGTGTGACTACATTGGACGGCTACTACGTGGAGTCGGTGGTGTGTGTTGTGATTGGTTTAGCCTGGTGGGTGTGGTTAGGGAAGAAGATGAGGCGGCTGCAGGATCAGAGCCCCGCTGCATGGAGGTGCAGAGCTAATCAGTGATGACCGTATCATCAGTACCACAGACTCTTATTTTCTTGCACCTCCACATGCTCTGCTCCGAAAACTGTTGAATGGTGGACACACTTTTATTCCATTCTCATCTGTCTGATTTAGTCCTTCCGGTCCTGCTCTAGCTGCTGCGTTTAAAAAAAACTCTTACACTTTCTCACCTCTGTCACCTTAAAGTACATAAATCTGATGAAATATGCCGTTGGTTGGCTCTCTGGAGGGAAAGCTCCTTGTCATTGTTACTTGTGTTAACTGTAACAGTGACCTGAATAGTAAAACAACAGGTCAGATTAGCTTTTTGAAGAACTTGTTTTAGTTTTTTTTTTTTTTTTTTTAAACCATCCTGCTGCTTGCAACAGCCTAACCAAACGATCGCTGGGACAAAGAGTTTTTTCAAATAACTTTCTGAGTTTGTTCTTACCTGCTTGGATAGCCAGTTTGAGTTTACTGTGTACAAGTACAATTGAAGTTGTTCTGTGCCTTTTTGCCCCAAATGTGAAATAAAATAACTTGATCCCCTCCACATAAAAGAAATCTTGTAAAGTAACATTAGTAAACTCAGCACTTCAGACTCAGCACTTCCCAGCCAGTCACCATTTAATCTCTATTAAAAGGATACTAAAGGGAAAAGACAGGCAAAACATACCAATGCACTCCTCCAAACTATCTGAAGTGTCCTGATGCTGGTTAGTCCAAGTAAATTAAACCCAGTGTGAAGACTATCTTTCATTGCTGTTTGACTCAAATCTGAATATTTTTTATTTTTTTATTATTTATTATTATTATTATTATTATTATTATTATTTAATTAGAGGTGATTTGTGCCTTGTTTAGTGTTTCAAAGTCTTTAAAGCCAATCTTGTTTGAGTTAAATTATCAAGGCAGGGAATGTTAGTGTCATCTGAAGATGAGGTTGTTAAATTGATGAACATCCATTGTGTAACACTTGTTTTCTGTAATACTGTAGTTTGGTAGATTACACAAAACATGACTACTTCAGTTATTTCTTTACTTGTTTTTTTTTTTTAAATACTTACTCTAGAATATGATGCTGAGCACATTCCTAATGAATCATTTTATTATTACCAATATCAATGGTTAAATGAACTGAGATGTCTAAGATATTAAATGTTTTTTTGTAGAAGCAATCTTTTATTTTTCCAAACGTTCCTTAAATCGGATTAGTTTTACCCGATATAGGACAAATTTGAATCTTTAATAGCAATATTGGACGGTGCAGCTTTAAACTGTTTAAACCTCTTGGTTATCAATGTTGGTAAATTGTTTTTGCTAAGGTATTTTTAAGTTGCAAGAAGAAAACAAATTCAAAATATAATATGCACACTAAATTTCTTTTTTTTTAATCAGACTCTCCTGAAGTAGGTCTCGCAGCATTTTCCAGTTTTATTGATGCATTATGCTGTATACTAACTATGAATGCAACTATTTATTACAGGAGTCCTATAAGACCTTTTAACATCTATAAAGTCAAGTTTTGCAGTGTAGATCAAGAATCTCTCCGCGGATCCCAACTGAGTGGGACATTAACACCAGCCTAAAAAGTATGTAAGTAATTACATAGTGAATTTTTTGCCCTCCAAAAACAATTCAGATCCCAGCCTCAGTGAGAAATTTGATAAGAAGATATCCTGTTTGTTTTGCATATTGTACATAGAACTGAATGTTACAGTATTTTCTCTGAAGCCAGCATTGAAAGTCCAACTGCTGTCAAATGTAAATGTTGAAATACACAATCAGGGTTCATGTAAGGATAAAAGCTTAATTTGTAACTCATTTTGCATTTAGTAGTAATAGTTTCTGATGTCTTATACCAACTTTGTCAACCACATGTAAAAGGTCAAACATTTTTAGATTACCATGGTAGCAGTTGTCTGAAATGCACAGAAGTTCCTTTATACTGCACATTAATGAATCAGTTTAGTTCACTTTATACTACATGACTTTGCTTTGATGTTTATTGGGCATTTCATTTGTATTTGTACCAGCATATCACTGTAATATGACCATAGAAAATATGACTCGTTTTCCTGTGAACCTTTTTGCCATTAACAGGGCACCATATTTGTTTTGATTTTCTTTGACAAACATTAGACAATGTGACCGTTGATTTCAGCTATATATGAATTTGTTTTTATATTTTAGATCAGGGTTTTTACTTTACTCTGCTAAATTGGCTTTTAGGTGGTAGTAAACTGTTACTTCAGAATTTCAGCAGCAGGAAGTTCAGTGTTTTAATTTATCTCACAATGTTACCTCATATCCTTTAATTGATTTCTTTTGAATTGAATTTTTTTTTTTTACTTTGAACAATTTTAGTTTGAATCCAAATCCCCAATCATATAAAAGAGGATAGCACAGGGTGACAGTATCTTGAGAAATTTCAATATGCTAGCAGCAGACAACTTTGACACTCATAGGATGCAATGTTAATGAGATTTGAAATTAAAAAAAATTTAAAAACCAAATGCATTTCAAGGTCTCTAGATGTTTTATCTGAAACTTTGAATATGGATGATTATCGGTATACACAAAAGACACTGTGCATTCTTTATTTCTTACAGTTTATTTTCCTTGCTTTTCGGGACTTCTAAAATGTCCCTCCTAAACAAGTGAACGCTGATACAAGAGGCTGTAAACGTTGCCCCGATTTTATTTTTTTTTAGCATTAAACCCCACAACTGCAGACAGTGTCCAGATCAACTGGTGCCAGTCTCCAGTAGGAGTTCACTCCAGGGGTGTGACGTCCCGTCACCGCCGAGGCCCACAGTCTCCTGGGTGGCCGGAGTGGGGTCGCACAAAGCAGCACCTAGATCAGTTTGACATTTTGGGTAGTCATGGTGATCAAGCAGAATTATGTATAGTGATGCGTCAACTCATACAGTGATACATCCCACAGTGTAGTATGCCTGAAGAGCAGACAATTGAAGTATGGTTCCATCATCAAATCAACCATTCAGTCTTCAACACCAATGCTGAAAGAATGTCAAAAGTCAACATGTTTTTTTTTTTCTTGTTTAATTTAGGCTCCGATTCATCATTGATGTATAGCAGTTAATGCATCCGTTTTGTAAAACATTGTAAGACAAAGCTATATTCATCAATACCAGAACCTCTGCTTGTCCGCTGCTCACAATGATCATTTCTTTGATCTTTTTCAATAATAAACCTAATTAATAACATTTCATTCAGAGCCAGGAAGCATTTTGTATCTAAGAAGAACTGTAAAACTCTCCCAATGGAAGCAATTTTCTCACTGGCATTCATTCAAATAGCACAAAGCACTTTGGACGTCATCTTGTACAGCACTGTATTTTAGAGTAAATAGCTTGCATACTGTGGGATTCATTATCGCCTTTGATTTTCCAGGTCGCACAAAAAGCTGTGGCTCCTCAAAGGGTTTCCAGTCCTACTAGTCCAGTTCAGAAAACAGAGGGTCAGAAGACACGGGTCACGAGACCTAAAGGTGTCGGAGGAGAAGTGGTGAGGCGGTGATGTCGTCGGTAGCACTTACCTGCAGCAAGCTGGACACCCAGACCCACGCACAAACTCCAGGTTGTGACAGTATATGGAGTGTGCGGATGTGCAATTTTTGGATTTTAATTGTCTCTAGCATCCATATCTTTTTGCTTTGTTTCTTAAAAAATAACAACAAAAAATAAATCAAGAAATAAACTCTCCTAAAGAGGCCCGTTGGGTCATAGGTTCATACGTAAATGCTCGGGCCGCTTGGCCACGACGGGATAGGTTTGCTGCTTCATCTGAGCCAGGTTGACCCCGGCAGGCTGACGGATGGGAAGAGGGGCCGAGGCTTCGGAGTTTGATGTGACGTCCATCTGCTCCGGGGTGGACAGCTCCATGGCCTGGTCCTGAGGAGACTGGAGGACACTTGGCCCTCCGCCGGGGAGAAGGGGGCTCCGGGCCCAGCAGTCCGACCCTGAGAACTTGACTGGGCTAAAAGGAGAGAAGGGAAATGGATTTTTTCTTTATACCCACCAATCTTTATGTATAATTGGGAAGGAATCTGGAAAATGTTTAAATGCATAACAAAAATTGAATGCAAGAAAGGCAGGCCAGGCCTCTAAATGATAAATGTCAGGAATTTCACCCATTAGACCCACTATGGTTATATGGGGTTTACCAGTCAAGGATGCCAACCATATTTATTTCTTTTATTGTATCATATTGTGTTGTTTGAGTTTAGTTTATTTATGAAAGGGGACAGCGCAAATTAATAAAACACATGATTTCCCATGGGTTAAAAAAGCCAGAATTAGCCAAAACGCTATTTTTCATCTGTAGTCCCCTGCCTTCGATGTTAAAAAAGGCTTTGTACTGTAGTATTAATAATATTAGGCCATTCGTAATAACCTGCCTACAGACGATAGATGAAAAATAGCTCATTAGCTAACTCTGCTGCAGACACATACCTGAGAGGTGTTCTTGGGCTGTCCATGATCCGTCGAGGTGAGCGGATTTTTGGCTCAAATGAGAACTTTTCTTTGATGTTTTCCAGGACTGACGGAGCGACGTATGTGAAACCCTACAGAAACCAAGAGGCAGCAGATACAGTTGGTGCACAGTCACATCCGAGGGGCAGGAAGACATTATTTATTACTCGGTCAGAAGCAGCAGTCTTAGTCAGCAATGCAGTGACTTTAAATGTCCAGGCTCCACCTGACTGATTTGGTTTCTTGTTATTTATACTGCTTTGTGCTGCACTGCGACAATCTTTTAAATTGAATATAAGACAACACAAACTAATATTAATGCATAAGCAATTAACTTTATGGGCAACATGCTGTTTATAGAAACTTTCTTTTGTGATCAAGAGATAACAAAACAAACAAAAAAAATGGGGAAATGTAGTTCGAGAAGTTACCAGGAAGGCCTGATTGGCACTCTCGCTGAGGGTCGAGTCATCAGGGCTGTCGACTGGTGTCTGACTGGTGAACTTTGAGTCAAACTGACTCACGTCTTCAGCGGACTGCTGCTCAGATAGAAGGGAAGACAAACACAGGTGCGGCAACATGAGTAGATGTGTCAACTAACAACACATAGGTCTGAAACAAGAGAAGAGCTGGGTTCAATTACCAAAACTTGTTCAGTTGGTTTATTCTGAGCATGTAGCCGGAATCTCGATATCACAAAATAAAAAACTTAAGCTCCTCAAGTAACATTAGTTGTGAATTCACAAAGACTGAATTTCACTAACATTCTCAAATTTCCCACTCTCACACTAGAGGATGGATACCCGAACCGAGCCCGTCAGGCCGGGTTCGGACAGATAATTAGAAATGATGCTCGGGTTCGGGTCGGGCACATCAGCACGATAAGGCATTGAACATTTTAAATTTAGAAAAGCTTATTATGTAGGCGCACGCCTGTGTTAACGTGCGCGCTGATGCGCTCATCTGTTGACATTTCCGAATGCCTTCCTACAAATGTACATGTGTCATTAGTATGAGAATTTTTTATTTTTTATTTTAACTGACTGAATTGACATAAATATCTTAATGCCTGTTGGGCTCAGGGCGGGCTCGGTTACTGCTCTGTCAGACGGGGGCCGGGCTCGGACAGACAAATGCGGCCCGATCCGCACTCCAAAACACACTACACGTCTTACTGTAGTAACCAATTCAGAACGCCTTGTCGTCTGCTCCTCTGCTACTCACCAGGAAAGGTTTGAAGGGAGGCTCCACTTTCCGAGCCAGCAAATCCTCCCAGTTGATGTGTCTAAAGAAGGGATGAGCCTATGGGATATCAAATACAAACAGAGGGCCATAAAACATAGCTTCCAAGTCTGGGAAACAAGCTGCCATTCATGCAACCACGGGCAACCATGTATGAGAGTCTTAGTACCAGTATGTCCTTAGAGGGTTTCTGGGACAAGGACTCTTTCAGTATGCGCATATTAGGGTCTCTGGGTTGTGCTTAAGGAACCAAGCTACACTTCAATCAATTAGCCCCTCTGTGTTATGCAGTCGTATCCCCCGGTTATTTTAGCAGCACTGATGAAAATATCCGTTAATACTATTTATTCTCACCTGCACCTCTGTGGCATCTCCTGCTCCCGCTCCCAGCCGCGACGAGGCGTTTCTTTTCAGCAACTGTACAACCAGCGTACAAATGTCAAAGCAATACTTACACAACAACTCCGCACTTATTTTGGATAAACACACAGCGTATACGCTTTAAACAAACAGGAGATACCCGTTTCAGGAGATCTCTTGCTTCTTGTGTGAGGTAGGGTGGGAGGCTGAGCTTACACTTCAGGATCTTGTCAATGGTCTTTTTTCGGTTTTCACCAGTGAATGGTGGCTGCAGTGAGAAAAGAGAAGAAGGGGTTATTCAAACATTACCAAATCCTGATTCCTATTTTATAAAAGTGCACTAATAACAGTCAAGTAGAAAGCCTTTTTTTTATGTTGAAAAGGTTTAACTGACCGCTCCTGTGAGCATGTCGTACATCAGAGCGCCCAGACTCCACCAGTCCACTGCTCTGTTGTGTCCGCTTCTCATCAAGATCTCTGGGGCCCTGCAACAATGCGAGTGGAATATTTCTCATTAAGAAATGAATGTTAATGAGTCAACAGTAAGCATTAAAGAAGGAGAGCAATTGCACGTTTTGTTATGCAAGCGTAACAAAGGGATAGCACCAGCGTGATTGAAGGAGTGAGGAGGAGCAAAATGAGAGAGCACAACTTGCATGTATTCGATGGTACCGCAGAAAGTGTGGGTGACTGTGCCATCGTGAATTGACTCTTTACACAGTCCAAAGTCTGTCAACTTTACATGGCCTGGAAGGAAAACAACATCTTTATTTATGTGTCATGATATTTGTTGTGCATATGGATAGTTATGGTTTAAGGTCAAATGCAGGAAGTTTTGAACACGAACACACACGAACACACACGAACACACACACACACACAAACACACACACACACACACACACACACACACACACACACACACACACACACACACACACACACACACACACACACACACACACACACACACACACACACCTTGGTTGTTGAGCATTATGTTCTCAGGCTTTAGATCTCTGTAGATGATGCCCTTCTGGTGCAGGTGGCCCAGAGCCATGGAGATCTCTGCCAGGTAGAAACTAGAGAAAGAAAAAAAAACATTTTACTGAAAACAAACTTCATGCCAATAAATAGCACTTCATTTCTAAATAAAAAATCCAAAGTCTGATATGCATATGATATCAATAAACCATATGTTTGTAGTCAGTTTAACCTATTGTGAGGGGTTAACAATGGTTGCTATAGTTAACTGTAGATTCATATACATTGTGTGCCGATTTAAAAAAAAAAAATTACACTATGTTTGAAGTGTCCTGACATACCAGTTTTACATACATTTTCTATGGTGATTTCATAACAGATGACACCGATAGTCTGCGGATCCCTATTTACAGTAAAAACACTTACCAGGCTGTGTCTTCCATGAAGATGCCCTCCCTCTCCAGTTGCATGAACAGTTCTCCTCCTGCACAGGTGAACACATTGTTATGCAGTTAACATGACGGTCACACATACAGCACACATACATCCCAGCATTTATCATACTGACCACTCAGGTATTCCAGGATGAGATACAGCTTCCCTCCTGTCTGGAAGGCGTAGATGAGATCAACAATGAAGGGATGCTTCACCTCCTCTAGGATGTTCCGCTCTGCCTTGGTATGGGCCGTGTCCTTGGCATTGCGTACAATCATAGCCTGGTGTCCCCACCCCCAAGAAGTGTATCAACATTAGTCAAGAGAAAAGTAGAGAGGTGAAACACTGGGCATGTGTTGATCCACTCAGATGTGAAATGCTCCTCACAACAAAGTTGTCCTGTCAACAGGCTACAATGACAAGTCCTTAATTATTACTTGCTCAAAGAAATGCACCACGAAAGCTTTACAATGAAAACCACGCTTGAATATTCTATGGAGAATAAGGAGGTCAATAGACTGGGCACTATTGTGGTTTATATGTACAGTGCCTTCTTTTTCCTCCAGCTCTCCGCACTCTTCACCTCCTGGTGCTGTTTATTTTTGCTAACCACTTCTGTCAGAAAGCCAAAGAGCTGCCTGTCAGCAGCAATGTTGTCTCAGCTTTGAGTGTCAGAACTCCGACAACAGATGAAGCTCCAACAGGCAGACTGAGGCTGTGACAAGCCCTATGATAACATGCTTGTTGACTTTCTTGACATTTCACTTTTTGTTGAGACCGATTATGAATCATGCATTGTATTATGAATTTTAAGCCCCTTCTCACTCGCAGACTGGGCTTTTGTTTACTTTACTGGACAACAAAAAACTGTCAAAACTAACTAACTGTCATCCACTAGCTGCTCTAATATGCCACGGGCTACTACTTTCATTGTTTAACCTGGGCTCGTGTTCATCAAGCATCTGAAGATCATTGTGGTTCGACCTCAGAGTGGGATTTATTTATGAGCCTTCCTACAGATACACAAACGCAGCAGTAATTAATCAAAGTTCTCATTTAAGAGTGAACGACATGATTGGTATATGACCACTATGAATTCATTATTCATTGATTAACATCGACTTTTAGTTTTTTTTTTCAATGGTTTCAATGTGCAATCAGCACTATCAAAACACGCTGAATTATTGTGAAGCAGGAAAATGAATTACAGTATTAAGCATTATGTCACTTGTATTACTATAAGCTAGTTTTGCTCACAAAAGGACTTATCTTTACACAATTTACATGTTAGTGTATAATTACATTTCAAGGTGGAATAATAGACATGGCTGTGTTAAGTCCTACATCATTGCTGTTGTAGCTATATTTTCTTGTTTTTAATTGAGTGTAAATTGCAATAACATTTAATCTTTTTCTAGAGGGGGATTACTTTGGATAAATTCAGAATTTTACTCCAATTAAATCTTTGAAAAATGTTATGTTATTCTAAATCAAATGTTATACATTGTTTATTTGTACAGCTGCTGAAGCATATGTTGCATATTTCACTGTCTAACAGGTTTGGACAGTTCTGCAGCTCTCCTGAAACCTGGAAAAGCCTAAATGCAGGACTGCATATGTTTCACAGAATTGTGGGCAAGTCAGGACTGCTTTCTTACTCTGAGATGCTTCATAAATACGGGCCCTGGGCTCTGCCCCAAAACTACTGGCCTTCATCAAAGCTGCCTGCCACTTTGTAGCTGAAAGATTGAAACGACTGGTTGAAATCTGGCAGGTCTTCAATGTGTCACTGGGTATATTTTAGCCAATCAAGCAGAAGCTGTGTGAATATCAAGCTGAATCTAATGGGCTGTGGCAGAGTGTTTTAAGTGCCAAGGCTGCAGCAGCGCAGCACAGATGGCACTCTACCAACTAGCATTGAAGTCTTACCCCACCACTTGCTTCGAAGATAGAGGATACAAGCACCATAATGTTTATTTGTAAGAACAAGACGAGCAAGCAATGTTCATATGTTCATAGGATACAAACAGAGCAGCTGTACAATGCTCCAATTGAAGTGATTTAAGCATAAAAAAATACCTTTTTTAAGACTTTCATGGCAAATATTTTGCCCGATGCAGCTCCAACAACTTTTCGAACTTGAAAAACCTGCACAGAAGGGGAAATGATTAACATGTTTTAAATAATCAACACTTGAAAGAATTACGTGTGAATATAACTCAGAGCTTCACATTATAGAGAGACAATAATCCAAAGGGGTGCATTTGTAGGAGTGTGTGCATGTTGTGTGTACTTTCCCAAGGTTTGCTGCTACTTGGGTGCCATAAGTACCTTTCCATAACCGCCTTTCCCCAGCACCCGCAGCAGCTCAAAGCACTCCGGTCTGATGTTCTCTGTGCCCTGATTGACGTTGTCCTCCGATATCTCAATCTTCTCACAGTCGTCCATGTTGCTGCAGAGAAACATACAATGCATTACTGATTCCATTGCAAAAAAAAATCAAATCATACATGAACACAAGCGCAGAAGGATATATTGAATACTTACAACTCAAACCCACTGCACTGGTCCATGATATCACTGATTTGAACCTGGATGGAAAAGTAGAAAACACAACATAAACACACGTTTTTGTTTTAATGAGGAAGTGGAGGGAGAAAACATGAGCACTGCTCGCTGCTGAAAACCCACACAGAAATTAACTTAAATAACTAAGTTAATAACTTAAATAACTTCATTTTTTTATTAAACTCTGTGGGAGTTTTTTCACCTCATAAGGACATTTCTGTATATTCTTTTCTTCTTGTGTTTAAACGCTTTATGTCTGTTTAAATACTATAGTAGTAAAGCATTTATCATACTTGTCATACTATACAAATAAATAGCTTTAAACGGTATAATGGTTGCAAATAAATATAGAATCAAGCTTTTCAAATGGTAATTTTCTTGTTCAAGCTTCTCTAGTTTGACAAATTAATTTCACTTTAGAGACCAAACAATTAATGGATTCATGAAGAAAACAACTGTCACATCAATTCATAAATAATTGTTAGTTGCAGCCCAACTTTCATTATATCCGATATAACTTTGTAAACATGCAGATATTTTGGCTAAAGCAATTGTACAGTACTGTACAATAGCCAAAATATCTGCTTGTTTACAAAGTTTGACTTGACATTAACACAGGAGCTGTGATGTTACCCAATCCATGCTACATGGACATCCACATAATGCAAGATATTATACAAAAGTTGTTTATCTTTATAAAAAAATGAACATATGTGTGTGTAGATCATTACTAATTACTATCTCATATTCAATGACTGTACTAGTCATATAATAGCAGGTGATGATGGCTTTGCTAAAAGATTCTAGTTTGACAATTGCATAAAGCAGTATTTACACATTATTTAATAATAATAATAATAATAATAATAATAATAATAATTCATTAATATCATTTAATGTAATTGTTATTTTAAATTAAATGTACAGTGTAAATCCATACTAGTGTTGTGCCGCTGCATTTTAGGCTCGGTGTGTGAACAGAAACAGAGGCACCAGCTTTCAGTCCATAAAGTCTCACTCTGTAACAGTCTTGCCAAAATAAACTGTTGCACACCGAGCCACATTTATCACTGCAGCACCTTTGGCCAAGTAAGGCTCTGTTTGCACAACTCCGACATGACAGCGACGGGTTTTAAACGAGACGGGGTTGGCAACGCATGCAGTTCATCACTAGCTATCGCTACTAGTAAAATAAAAAGCAAACAAGTGACAGCTCTGTCATTATCGCTGTAAGGCTAATGGTGGCGGGCTAGCATTAGCCTCTGCTAACCCTGCTTGACAAGGCCTAGAGCTCCGGCTGCAGGAGCAGGCCTGCGGTGGCTGGCAGGCTAACGTTACCAGGCTAAGCGCCTGCTACTGTACGCGAAGAGTTTCTGCTATGACAACTCTCGCAGTTACGTTCAACATCTTCCATTAAAGTACCTCCTCATTCTCATCGTCGGAGATATTTTCCTCCGGCTGGTCCAAATCAATGTCAAACACTCCAGCCATGGCAGCGCTTCGCTCGGATCGCTCTGTCACAGACCGCAAGAATAGCAGGCGTCCCCCCACCTCATGGACAAACACACACCGCCGCCATAACCGGCTACTACACTGAGCATGCGCAGTACAACTCTCAACAAAAGGGGTGGTAACCTTAGCATTCGCTTTTATTTTTGTCATAAACAACAATACATTCATTACAAGTTAAATCTTTCCATTGCCATTCACAGCAAGACGTTTCACCAACTTTTACACACAAGACACATTTAGAGAAATCTAACAATACAGTTAAATTTAAATCATTTAGAAAATCTAAAATCCTCCAAAAATACATTATTTCAGTTCTTGGCCCCTATCTAGAGGACCTGGATCCAGAATAATTATTGACTGCACTATTCCGGTCTCTGTGTGTGTTTATTCCTTTTTCTTTTCCTTTTTCCTTTTTTACCACATATGAATAGGAGTTTTATTTTGGAAGTTTTGACAGTTTGGGCCGGAAGCGCCATACGTCTCGTGGCGGCAGATAGTATAGACTTTTTTTGCTTTTCTTTTACTGTCTTTGATAGACAGACAGTACGGACACCGCCACCTGCCTACGCTATTAAACAACAAGATGCTGCCAGCTCCGGGAACTCTGCCATGACCATGAGACGTTTCACTCCCAGCGACTGGATGTTCACATGCCCTGACCTGATCGGAAGACTATCGATCCTCCTGGAAAGTCTCCACTCTTCACACCTGGGTGAACATGTCCATAGTAACAGTTCAGCTTGGTCAGTGCGGTAACCAAGTGGGTCACGAGCTGTTTGATATCATCTGCAGCGATGCTCTGGAGGGACAGAGGAAAGTGTACAGCACAGCCAGCTGTGAGCGATTCTTCCACCAAACTACACATGGAGGTATAACACGCCTGCTTTATGTCTGTGTCCCCCTTTTCTGCTTGAAAAAAAAAACGGTGGGCCCAGTCTGTACTCCACACCTGTTTACCTGTCATGTCTCCCTGTCTAAAAACCAGAGCTTGTAGCCAGGGCGGTGCTGATTGACATGGAGCCCAAAGTGATCAACCAGAGTATCAGCAGGGCTGCAAAATCTGGCAGGTGGAGGTATGGAGAGTCTTCACACTTCAGCCAGAAGCAGGGCTCTGGAAACAACTGGGCTAATGGGTAAGGACATTGTCCCAACATGTTATGTATTTAAAAAAATAAAAAAAATAGTGGCTCCTAATCTCTTAAAATACACTGTTGTTATAATGGTATGAATACTACAGTTCAGCAAAGCTAAACATTGGCAATCACCTCATCATGTCATTTTGTAATCCTATCAAAACAATACCAACTCAAGGACCATTTACTAGGGCTGGGCGATGTGGAGAAAATCAAATATCACGATATTTTTGACCAAATACCTCGATATCGATACCGCAACGATATTGTAGTGTTGACTAATGGTGCTTTCACAAAATATTTACACAATGAGATTTTTGATAAATAATCATCAGTAATGTGGATATAATGACTAAGTGGGTAAAGGCAAATAATAGAACAGTTACAACAGTCTGGTTAGTTCAGAAAATGACATCACTTTACTGTAATGCAGCCTTTAAAACCAGGAAAACACAACATTTATGCCATATTACGATATCCAAAATCTATATCTAGTCTTATATCACGATATCGATATAATATCGATATATTGCCCAGCTCTACCATTTACTAGCATTTTTCCTGAGATTTCAAACATATCAGTGGTTGGTTTGCTCAGATGGGTCAGTAGCTCTTAAGGACTACGTCATCATCTGTTTTGACTTTTAAAATATAAATGACTCATTATGTGTTAATCTGGAGATAATTTTCTCGATCAGTCGATTAATCGTTTTGTCTGACAACTGTTAGAAAATTGTAAACAATGCAAATTATATTCTGTCAGAGCCCAAGGTCATATTATTTTAGTATCATTAATGACAGAGAAAAGCATCGAATCATCATCATGACAAATGTAACTTAGCATGTGTATTCTTTACAGATAAATACAGGAAAAGTCATCCTGTCTTTAGAAATGAATGGGGAAAAAAGCTGGTAATGAGCTTCTTGTATCACTCCACCAGGTACTGTGTCCACGGGCCTCGCCACAGAGCCGTGGTGGAGGAGCTGGTGAGGCGAGAGGTGGAGCGCTGTGACAGACTGGCTGGACTCATGGCCATGATGAGTGTGGCGGGGGGAACGGGTTCCGGGGTTGGTACTTATGCTACTCAGTGTCTCCGAGACATCTACCCCAAGTCCTTTATCCTCAACCACCTGACCTGGCCGTACGGGACTGGGGAGGTATGGAGACGGTTGTCAAGTGCTTTTAATTGGCTAGTCTTTAATATTACTACGGAATAATGTGCTATTGAATCTGTTTTCCCTTCACCTGTCCTTTCAGGTCATTGTCCAGAACTACAACTCTGTGCTGACGCTGGCTCATCTCTACCAGCTGTCAGACGCTATCCTGGTGCATGAGAACGACACAGTGCACAGGATCTGCAGTCAGCTGCTCAACATCAAACACATTTCCTTCGGTGATGTCAACGGGGTGATCGCTCACCAGCTGGGCAGCATCCTGCAGCCCGCGCTCACTGCTGACTCCCACGGAGTCTACAGCAGAAATCCTCTGGGTGAGAGAACCCAAGACGCACACAAACACACACATGGCCAGTTTCCCACAGGGTATGGATTTCCTGGAATTGGATAAGGAGCGGTGTAGTCTACACAAGTAAAGTTGGGAAATTTGGTAAATACTCAAAAAAGGAAATGGAAAATTTAACTCAAAACAAATTTCGTCATTATTGTTATTCTAATCCATGGGTGTCAAACTCAATTTCCGTAAGGGCCACACTGGAAAAGGAGAATCGCACCAAGGGCCAGACATGTATAGTTTATTGACATGCTTTTATTTCATCAAAAAAGTCAAATATCTTTGACTCAATTATTGCATGTATCATATAGTCTTCTCACTTAGTTTGGTCCACATAAAGCCCTGAAACCACACAGCTGACTCACGACAACCTCTTTCACAGCCTGAATATGCAAACTCTCTGCTTCTGTGGGAATTTCGGAGTCTCAAAGTCAGCAAATTTGCCAAATTCTGCTTTGAGTGTCGCGTAATTGCAAGTTGAAAAACAGTTTCCCTTATTTTTGGTTTGGCGCACAACTAAGGCGGGCCAAAATTTATTGTGAACCTAAATTGATATGCGGGCCGGATCAGAATGTGTGAGGGGCCGGCTGGATTTGAGTTTGACACATGTTCTAATCCCTTTGCCAATGATTCAGTCACACCAATTAAACAATTCCCCTTGGGGATCAATAAAGTATGTCTGAGTCAGTAAAATTGCCAATATCATCAGGTCAAACCTTCATATATTCAATCAATCTTTGCATTGCATGTACTCTGTGCCGTCCTCATAAACCGGCATGTCTTAACCCTAAAGGTGATTTTCTCTAACATCTCTCAGGTGAGTTGGTGAGCGCCCTCACGTGCCACCCAGAGTACAAGTTGCTTAGTGTGTGCACGATCCCTCAGATGCCTAGTTCCTCCATGGCCTACAGCACGTTCAGCTGGCCAAGCCTGCTCAAACACCTACGACAGATGCTCATCTCCAACACCAAGATGGAGGAAGGCAAGTTCTGTCAAAATCTGCCACTTCAGCTTAGTTTATTAAGCTGTTGTTTGGCTTGAAAGTGCGGGCAATAAGTTACAATTAAAATTACAAAACACTTCTGAGGATCCTTGTTGTCCATCCTGTGTCAGGTATAGACTGGCAGGTGCGTCCACCGGCCGGCTCTGAGCGGACCAGGAGTTTCACAGGACCCAGCTTTAACACCTCTCTGGCCAATCTGCTCATACTGAGAGGGAAAGAGGTCTACAGCGCAGAAACAGGTCAGTGGACTGGTTGAAATGTTTTTTTGTTGTTGTTTTTTTAATTCACCTGAGAAATCCACAAGTCATTAAGAAGATGATATTTTGGAAAGACATAAATGAGCACAGGCTGGTGTGATGCATGTAACACAGAAAATGTCTTATAGAATCAACAGCTTTGAGTTTTCAATATTTTAACTCTTCAGAGTGCAGAACAAGAGATGTGTTATTACGTACTATCCACAGGTGGCTTTGAGGACCCGGCCCTGTACACCTCCTGGCTCTCATCAGAAGAAGCTTTCAACTTGTGGAAATCCCCAGTGCCTTTCAATAAGTATGAAAAATGTGCTACGCTGGTCAGTAACAGTCAGGCTCTGCTCAGACCTCTGGATAACATGGTGGGAAAAGCCTGGAATATGTTTGCGTCCAGGTGAGTCAGCCCCACAACTCAGAGAAATGCTTAAATATCACTTTTAGGAAAAGCTGGGTCCAAACACAATTTCGTTTTAACGTTAATCCTGGAGGCTAGAAGTAAAGTTTACCTGGAAAACAGTACTCAGTTGTTTTGTTTCTGGATTAAATGATTACAATTTTTCTTCTTTTATTTTTATTTTTTTTACACAGGGCCTACATCCATCAGTACGTTAAATTTGGGATCTCAGAGGAGGACTTTCTAGACAGCTTTACATCTCTTGAGCAAGTCATCTCCAGCTACGGTCAACTGAGCTAGAAATGGGAAAAACTAATGAGCACCACCTGGCCTTCGGACTGCATGTAGATATACGAGAATATATATATATATATATATATATATAATTTTTATTTACATGTTGTTTATTTTTTATATATATAAAAAATATTAAACATTAACATGTAAATAAAAAAAATGGTTTGTCTTACTGAGACTTTATCAGACATCTGAAGTGGCAATTTCTTTTCACCGAAAGTATCATTGGGCCACACATTGTGTCTCTTCAAGGCCAACACGTAGGAGCTATTTTATTAAATTATACTTTGTGATCAGATTGTTTTGCCAATTACTGCTTTCGAACGGACTGAACTTTTACGCCATTACACCAACAGACGAGAAGCCTTTAAAGCGCTCAGAGAAATGGACATTTCAACATCTACAATTCCGTGACAGCGGAGCGCCTCCAGCAGCTTAGGAAGTTCCAACACAGCTACTTAATGGACACTGTGGTGAGACCAACTGGAGCTGTTGTAGTTATAGAAAATGTCAATGCATGTTCAATTAGGCATGCTTAGTAATAATTAACAAAGAAAAGTGACAAGGGCATCAGTTAATATGCTTTTCAGCACTTTATTGTTCAGATATTTTCCATAATAGTATTTCCAGAAGTGGGATGATCGGCATAAATGGACCAACTGAAGTGCAGTTTTGGCATGAGCCAAGCAGCACCAATGAAATGCAGAAGGCCCACACTTCAGCCAGCTTACAGACCGCTGTTGCCGTGCTAATTTAACAGCCAACACCAGTCTGATAAGCTAGCTGACGCGGTGGGGTAGTGGCGTCAAGGTGTTCACGACTGAGAATATAGAAGGTGATCTTAGCCACAAGCTTGGGTCGACCAGAATCTGCCAAGTAGGTTTCAGGCAGAACTTCCTCCCAACATGGGGAGAAGGGTATTTAGGAGTCAGTCAAGTAGTCACATGTAAAGGTCCAGCACAGATAAAGAACTCCAACAAGAACTATTAACAACTGATGAGTGCTAAACTGTTCACTTACCTTAAGGATGATCATTTCAGAAAATTAAGTACCTGATCGGTCGTGATGGTTTAAAAAAACAAAACCGTTTTTAAACATCACAACATTTAAGAGATTATCTTCAACTACAAGAGAAGACAAAATGACAGACTCAGACTTGGAAACAAGTACCATGATTCACGTTTTATATATGATCTGATCCAAGGTTCAACCTAAATGTACAGAATAGAAATGGGACTACTTAGCTGAGAGTACAATGTCACTTTACAATGATATCACCTTTTCTTTTTTTAGTTTTGGTTCAAGTTAACTCATGTCCACACAGACCATTAGAATAGAAATACATCTGCACATACTGTCAAAAAGATATTAAGATATTTACACAATGTGCAAACCATCAATACCACACTGTTTTAAGTTGATATTGCTTTTTTCCTCCACCATTTGAAACTGACAAATCCAGATAAAAAAAAAAAGACAAACTGGTCTTACTATTCAACAGGACAACAACATGAGGAAAATTAAAACCTGAAAAGAAAGACCATCCGTAGCAGTTACCTGCACACTGTACAAACAGGTCAAGATCCATCCATACACAAATGTTACAAAATTAAATAAAAATCAAGTTAAGAAGTCAAGGACTACCGTATATTCAAGGGAAGTCCGACCTTCCCGTCTTGCATAAGGCATAGCATCTTATGGCCACTGCACGAACACAGCAGTCACCACCAAAACGCTGCTTTACTTCTGAGGTCAATGAATTAATGGTTAATTTAACATTAAAGTAACATGGTAAGCTATTGGCAATAGAACCAATCACACTACACACCTAGAGAGTGAGATGAGAGGAAGAACTACAAAACCTGAAGAGGGACAAACAGTAAACAGCACATACATCCTCAAAAGCACGCACGCACGCACACAGACACACACACACACACAACAAATAGTGCCAGGTTTTTGAGTGGTCAGCCTCTGAGAATGGATGGGGGTGAGGTTTGTTGTTAAGTTGTGAGTGGCTGTGGCTGAGTGAAAGACTCTCAGCAGCAGCAGGTACACAGTCACTTGGATGTTTGTACTGCTTGGTGTAATCATCACTTGGTTTTCTCCTCCGAGTGCCTCTGCTGCTGCAGGCGCTTGGCATAGCTCTGAGCCATGGAGTTGACGATGGAAGTTACAAAGTAGCAGACCATGACCAGCACCACCTTCTCAAACACCCACGACAGCCAGTTCTCATCCTGGAAACCCAACATTAAGAGTGCATATGCTATACATTATCATCATAAAACCATACTGGAATATTACAGTTCATGAGCGCACAAATTTAGGTATGATGAGTTATTGTGAATATTGTTTGCAGCCTGCATACATGACAGTAGTACATGAAGAAAATGGTATTCAAATTTAAAGACTAACTTTCCCCTTCTGCAGAATTCAACCCATGTAGAGTGTTTTTCAGAAGACTGATCTTAACCAAAAACCAGAGCTAGACTGACAAAATCCTCTGATATTAGCTTATTGCAAATATATTTCGTATCAGTGCATATGCTGGCCTATAAGTAAGACATTGCAGTACATAAATGCCAAAGAGTGTCATTGGTCATGAGGTCATTTCAATACATTATTTCTTAGTTACATGCTTTGTCCACCAGAGAGCACTGATAATTATATTTATTTTAAACTGTGAAATGATACGCTCAGTACATATCTTAGTCACAATTCTTTAATAATCAAATTTAAGGAACTTTATAAAAAATGTGTTATGCGATTATGTAAAAAAGAAAAGAAAAATAACCCACCAATGTATGGTTATCTGACTTTCTAAACTCCCAATTCCCAAGGCTAAATTAACCTAAAAAAATCAAGTATTGGTTTGGCTATACTAAAATAAGATCCCAACTTTATTTTTCGTCTACAGTACAAAAGGCTTACATACATATTGTTGTTAATCTTAACAAATAAATACATTGATAAAAGTCACATTGTGGTGATTTAGAATAAGGTTGTCACTTAAAAGTGGTGCATTGTAAAATAATGGATTGCTCTTACCGCTGGTGCACTTCCTCCAGCATGATGCAGCTTGTTCCTCTGTGCTTCCAGGTACTGACTGAAGGGCTTCTGGAGTGAGGGTCCCACTCTGGGCACAGACCTGACATCGCGGCCCCGCATGCATCCACACAGAATGGCAATAAAAGAAACACAAGACACAGGGAGGAACAACATGAATTCACTTACCCTTTAAGAACCGTTCCTTTGACATGCAGCCCCAAAACTAAAGCTTTAGACCCTGAACACATATTCTCTGTAAGAGCCTCAAAAAGCAGTTCATTAAGTCTTCTCTTTCCCCGAACACTACCGAAGGTCCTCACTGATCTACCAGTCAACCAGCATCCTTGTAACAGTTGCTGAAGGCCCCATCCTACATTTGAAGCCCATCCTGGAGCTTCCTCCTCCTCTACTTAGTACTGTGAGCAGGAGCAGACAGCAGAGAGGAATGAAGTAGAAACTCTTCAGCCCTCCTTTTATACTCCTCAGCCCTCTATAGGAGCCGGTGTCAGCCCGTTCAGTCAGGAAGTGAGTCGACATTATGTCATCACCTTTACCACCATTGCTGCCTTCTCGGTAGAAAGATATCCAATCAGGGTGTGCTCATGTCCTTATTTGGCAGTGTGGATTAGCTCACGAGGGGGCCAATCATAATGGATACCATTTTATCAATTCATGTCATGCAAAGGAATTGGTGTTACTGCATAAATTCTGTCCAAAGTTATGACTTATAAACATGTTAAAAAAACAGGGGAAAAGGGGGACAATTTACTAAACAAAAAGCAAAAGGGAAGTGGGTAATTGCTGATTTCAAATAACTAACTAGTTTGGACTGGCTCATTCTTGTTATCTCTCCCACTTTACATGCAAGCACACATAAATATACACACAGCAAGTGCCAAAAAAACATTGTGTATCAACACTGAAGCACCCATCATAGCGAGTCACCAAAGGCGATCTGAATTTCATGGGAAAGCCTTGCACTTTATCATAGATCATCATAGATTCAGGTCCAAATATGGTCAAAGTTACTACCTGGACATACATAGAAGTGAACATTCATCAGCCAATTCTCAATAAGAATTAAAAGCAGTTCCTATGGACATGTAAGTCAATCATGAACTTAACATTAAGTCTGAAGTCTCTTTGCTGGCCTTCTTAACATGTCCCGTAATAACAATTGGTGAATCGACTTTAAAAAAAAAAAATACTAATTGTATTTTTTTTTTTTTTTTTTTTACACTTCAGCTAATTTTACCATCCAAAATCTTTAGTTAAAATGAACAATTAGGATATTCATTTTAATTCCTATAAATTGGCTAAACCTGAAATTAGTTTAACAGTCATAGAAAGTTGTTTTCGCTCTATGTTTATGATTGCGTTTCCCGCCTTACTGACGCAAATCTTCCAGTCAAAGCTGAACTTGGTGAGTCAGATCAACATGTTCGGATGGTACCACACACGCCTGACCACCAATACTGCAGATATGGATCGCATGTGGGGGTGGGAGAAAAACATTTCTGTGGAAAAATGCATGCATGTTCACCCCTGCTGTGAAAGCATTTATTCGTACAGGATCTCCAATCAGCGCTTAAAATGCATCTCATCTTACAAATGCATTGCCAACCACAAAACCAGGGGAAAGACAATGACTCCACAAAGTACCTGATTAATGCAGGCACACACGCACGCACACTTACCCAATGAGTGACACCATTTGCTCCACTATGTGCTTGCTGAAGGTAATGATAACAAATAGTTTCTGTAGGTAAGAAAGGGAGAGATTAATAAGCTTTAAAACCCAATGCTTTCTGATTATATGCAGAGGTATACAACACACAGAACATTTCTCTATAAATAAAATTATAAAATCTATAAAATCTATAAATAAAATTATATATATATATATATATATATATATATATTTTTTTTTTTTTAAGTATACAGTATAAGTGTTTGAGAGGACATCAGAAAAGTTTAGGAGGAACAAATTATTCACAAAACAAAGTGTCTTTAAGAAACACATACGACAAGCATATATGATAGATAGACATATTTAGATTATTAATTTTAGCGGCACAGCTGTGAGAAATTGAGGCCACATCTGCCACTGTCCACAGACACACTAATTACAAAAATCAAATCTGGCAGTAAGCACAATTTTGGGCTGCGAAGGGCTTTGTGTGGTTTGCAAAGCACCAAACTTGGGGGGCAAAACCACAATATTCTTTCTCCAGTCCTGAAACTGATCAGCTTTAAAAACAGCATGACACATGCCCCCCTGGACAAAATCAGACAGGATATGACACGTGATGCCCAAGAGGATCAAGGTACAAAAAAAATGAACAATAATACAAAGAGACCCCCTGCAGCCTCTTACCGTGTGCTCAATTTCCTTCTTTAATGTCTACCCTCTCATGTCCACTCTACATCCTCCATAACCCCTGCTGCGCGACGGGCCCTTTGTCTCAAAGGCCTTAGAGTGAGATCACTGGCCGATACACAACACTGGCAACAACACAACACATAACATAATTCAAACACATTTTTTTGATCTAGTGGATTTAAAAAAAAAAAAAAAAAAAGCTCTCGTTAAAGACTTCTTAAAAGCTTCCCTCCTTTCATCTGGAGCCTGTTTATATGGTCTGGATGCATCCCAAAGCTAAAACCAGAATAAGGAATCCCCAAAGGACCAGAGCACCGTCGGAAAGAGTTAACCAGAAGTGCACAATTAAGAGTTTCTCACAGCCACCAACTCATGATCTAAGCTTCTAGGTTTAATCTTAGTTCTCACACACATTTTGAGGTTGTGGGGGATTGTGAATCAGTCAGCGTTGCATACCCTTTTATTTCTTATGAGTGGATTGACATGCATTATTACAATGTGGAGAGATAATTGTGGTGACATGAAACAAAAGACGAGTCATATACGAAGCCAAGATGCTGTGTGCCTGTATGGTTTATGGTGAACTCAACAACCTGGTGTAATTTAACGTGAACTGGTCCTTCGCTCGTTTCTAACCAACTCTGATAAACCACTGAGTTGGCCTACCGACCTGTATATGCATCTTGATGATGGCTTTCCCAATTAGAGTTGCTCCAAAGAAGGTCCAAAAGGGAACCAGGAAATGGCCGCAAGTTATTCCAGCCAGGTCGAAGAGAGGATTGGGGATCTGAAACGCATACGTACACATCAGACAATATTGCTGATTCACAGTCTTATAAACTGGCCTTGTTACACGTGTCAGGTTACAGGTTAATTTGTATATTTGCATCAACAGTGACAAATGTTTGTTGAAATCAGAAAAGGCATCTTGAATACAACATTCAACTTTGATCATGCATGAATTAAAATTGTATGGACATTATAAACAACCTCCAATAAATTTCAACTTACAGAGGCACAAGCCAAGATCCCAAAAAATCCCACTTTCTGCACCATATGCTGAACTCCCAGTTTTGCTCTTGTAACAAAATCCTGCAAACAGATAAAATAAATATATATTTAAAACACACATTGCTGTTGTCAGATATCAATGGGTAGTTTTTTTTTTTTTTATTAAAATGTTAAATTTGACTTTCATGATCCATGGTTTGTAAAAACTTGTTCTACCACACTGCAACACTTTTTTTATTTTTAAATACATGGGTGTCTCTAAACGCTAGGGGTGGGAATCTCTTGGCACCTCACAATTCGATTCTGATTCAGAGGCCAACGATTGGATTCTAAACAGATTATAGACGCAACCATTTTTTTATGCACATTTCTATGCGTGATTTTTAAAACGGAGTGTCTATTTGCACCCCCAGTACGAATAGCCTCGGCCACACAGCTGAGCTATTCACACCCTGTGACGTAACAAAAACACGTTGCTCGCGTGCACCGAAATCATGGCGGATGTTCATCTTCCATGACCGCAGAAACTGGCATATTAGGAAAGTTTTGTCTCTAAAGTTTATAACAATTGAATTTCTAGCAGAAAATGGATACTACAGTTGCGCTTTTTGTCTTCAGTGAAAGCATACAACCGTTAGTTTGTTAGTACCTATTTTTTTGTATACAGTATGGTTACCTAGCAACCGAGGCTTGAAGACACGAAGTGGTAAACAGTTGTACAATGTTCTATAAGAACTACTAGGTGAGTGGTTTGAACACTGAGCTTTGGTCTGGCAGTCTGGAGTTTGATTCCCTGGTGAGGTGATTTTGGATTGGATAATTTGCATGCAATTGCGCAAGTCAGGGCTCGCGAACGCAAACATTTTTTTTACAGGGTGGTAGGGGAAAACTCATGAATATGCCTGCTCTGGTTGGGTTGGTTAGGTTTAGGCAAGAGGAGTGGGATTGGTTATGGTAAGAATGTCAGGGCGATAATATTCCAAAAAGGTGTAATACATGAGTAGTATGGATAACTGTGTGTAAATATATGCCAAGGTACTGTAAATGCACAGGGGTGCAAATAGCATACATTGATATTTGTACCAGACGGGGTTTTAATAGAACACATTGCTGTGTGCACCAGCGGGGTACGAATAGCATTAATTTCTAATTGCAGCAGGGTACGAATAGCATACACTGCTAATCGTACCAGGGGTGCAAATAGCCTCGCCCTTTTTAAAAAATATACATATAAATCTGAGTTTGCTAATCACTTCCTAGACAGCAGCTAGACAAAGCTTATATTCTGACATATATTTATCACACACAAGTTTTAATGAAATGTTTTGTCTACTGAGGTTTTATTCTGTAGTCATTCCATGATTAAGCCTTAAAACATGCCTGTAAAAGTCACCTTTTCTTTTCTTAAATCGATTATTAACTTATCTGAATCGAATCGTTCTAGAGAAAAATCGCAATGCATCTAAGAATCGATTATTTTTCCCCACCCCTACTAAACACATATCTCCCTTTTATTCTTTTCTTAAAATAACCATGCAGTACTTCTCACTGTGTGGTTTTCCACCAAACAAAAGTGTTCTCTGCAATATTATTACAAGAAACAAGAGTCTTGTTGAGAGTACTGTGGTAAAATAATAAGTACTGTAAGATTTTCTTTGGTGGCATTACAGCTGAAAACTGTGTGGTACAGAAGTGCAGAGGATCTTTTGATCCCATCTCCATCCCTGTGGGGGTGAAATGTCTGTGGTTACATTGTGAAGATCACAGCTGATGCAGAAGGGAGATTAAGAGGCAGTTTAAAAATCTGGCATCTTATCAATGCCAATTTTAGAAGCAATTAAAATGTTAGTTTAGTCTTAGTCTCCACAAGTAAAATACATTTTAGTTTTCATCTTCAAACCTGCCTCATTTCAGTTATGTCAATTATTTATGTAGTAAATGTTTGTGTTGCATATGTTTTAGTCAGAATTTTGTAAATATCCCCCCAAAACACAGAAGATGCAGCATTGAGGTTTACAAGTGATAAGCCTACATTCTGATTAGTTTTTTTTTCACGTTTGTTTTAATGCATCTCAGTCATCAAGTCATTTTTAGTCCAATGTCGTCTATGCCACTAAAAATTTAATAATCATAAGTGTAATTCATTGATAATTATCTGACAAGTGCAATTAAAAAATCTCAACATATTTCTAAAAATTATTTTTTTCCTTTCTGTCAAATGAAATTCTGTCCTCAAGTCTTAATAAAAGTGCTTCTGACTCGTCTGTGAGATGTTGCTTAGAAAACCTATGACAAATGCACATGTGGACACATCCTGAATACATTCCCATGACGAAAAGACATGTCATGTGAGGTTGGCCTTTTTTAGCCTATTCATCTGAGAACCAGTGAAGTGAGACTAGGTCATGGAGACAATGTACACAATTGCTCCGATTTCGGTTTCTGCTGCTGACTCAGCATGTTGTTCTCAGCCATCTCCAGTCATGTGAGCATGTTTCAAGACAGGACTCTCTGTCATTCAAATTAGAGGCCGGTGAAAAGAGAGAAGGAGGGAGAGAATCAGGGAGGCAGAGAGAACGAAGCCCGAGGTATGATTAAAGGGGGAGCTGTGCTCAGGGTGACTCACCCACGAACAGACCGATTTACTGGAAGTCTAAGGAGGGAGGGGCTTCACTAAAGTCACATGGCACTTTAAGACTAATCACTGGACAGTGGCTCAGTGGTCAGTTGTGCATTATAAAGAGGAGGCCAAATCAGATATGATCATCTCATATTGGGAGGGTTGGTAAAGTTTAAACACCTGTGCTAAATGGAACTAAACAGAGGGATAGATACCACTATATTCAGTGTAGGTGGTGTGTGTTTTAATCAGAAAGGCAGGAGGTTGAGTCTGGGCTACTCTTCGCACTAACTGTGACAAATTTGCAAAAACAAAACAGTTTTCTTGTGTTTGTGTTCTTACAGATGTTTGTATACTGAATGAAAAATAATACACAATATGTTAATGTCACCTTTTCCACTTAAATCAAATGAAAAGCACATCTGGGGTGAGTAATGCTTCTTAAATGTTTACTTGCCCATGTATTTGACCTGCTAAAAAAGGAGCCAATATTGGAAATGAACAAGCAAATGGTTCTCATAATAGATGTGTGTGAAACTCTGACCTGTGCGCCCTCGGCCTGCTCCAGCATCTCCTCAAACTCCTCATAGTCTTCATCCTCTGGATCAGCTCCTGACTGACGAGCGGCTCTGGCCATGAAATATGGAGGCAGCTCTCCGATGGCAGTGCCTGCCCCCTAAACCAGCACCATTTCAAAAGTTCTATATTAGTATTTACTTCCCACATAAACCCACAGGGATTTATTCATGTCATCACAAACTTTTGATTTTGGTACACGCGACTGCTTTGTGTAATGGAACGCATACTTCGGCTGAGTGTAAGATACAAGACAAGCTTTTTGGACCTTTTTGTGCTGGCATAGGCATGTTGAAATGAGGGTGAATGAAGTTTCCAGCTATCACAATGCCACCCACTGCTGGCACCGCCAAACACTCTTGCCATTTTTCTGTGTGAATCATTGTATTGTATCATTATTCAAACTACGACTCACCCACATGCAGGCCTCCAGGCGGACCTTTGACATGATTGAGAAGAGGGAGATGCTTCCCTCCACCCCTCCACCTTGGGGACAGACAATCTGGTCTGGATATGGAGGCTCTGGGAAGTCTATGGAGCTGCACTCGTATGCTGCCAGGGTTACTGATGCTATGTGAGGACCCTAAGAGAGGTGAGACAGATGGATAGGATGAGCTGCATTAATGGACTGGAAACCACTGGGACATATACTGGCACATGCAATCATTTTGTCCAATGTGTGTCATGAAACACTGGGACATGTGCGCTCATTGTAAATGTGGCAAATACTGTAGTTTGGGGGAACTGAGCAATGGGATACACAATAAACTGAGTCTGCAATTGTCACGGGTAAAAGGATATTTTAGACAGTTATATATTACAATTATGATTATTAGTCTAGTCTTGTTGAATATTCTCAACAGCAGCTGGCATTTCATATGGATAAAAGGTTTAAATATCGCCAGCACCGTATGTCATCATTTACTTACACTTAGTTGCCATTTTATTATTAGTTACATCTAGCATGTTGGCTGTTGTATTAGACTAAGTTAAGTTTAGGCAAGTGTACTTGGCAACTGAGTGTATACAAGTAAGAAGTAACTGTTGAACCTTAAACAATGATGTATGATTATATTGCACAGCCGTATACAAGTATATGTTTAATTGAATCTGCTGTTGCTTGATTAAACGCAACTCGTGCGCTTACAGACTCATCTGCCCACAGGTACAGACACACACCAACAGTAGCTGAGTCACAGTCTCTCTGACAGGTAGGTAGGTCATCATTTATCATTGTAAATAGGTCTGGTTAGGCCCAGCCACCTGGCCTCAATAACAGTTAGCCCACCTGTAACTACAACACAGCTACTCCATTATGCCTCCTTAAGGTGATACTGGCAACACTGACAGTAGATGGACAGCACACAATTAGTCTGGGTTGACTGCAACTGCTCCCCCATCGTACCCCTCCACCCACTAAGTATGAGCACACAGGAGGCTTCTTTTGTTTACACAACACAGTCTGTTTCAAACCAAACAGAACTTCACATAATGGCATTTCTTCATGACACGACAAGTCAGTGTTTACAACAAAAGACTAAGCTGTGAGTCAAACTCTGAAACCAAATTCTGATACTCATCAGATAGGTGATAGATTAGCCTGTGGAAAACTTTTTTGTTCACCAAAGTCAGCAAAGCACAACTCTTTGCATTCAGGGCAAATAAACCGCTTCTTTGTCCAGCTTGTGGTCCCCTGAAGCTAAAAAGTTTATTACCACCCACAATACTAAATTGTTGGATAGAACTATCAACATACTGACAATTGTACTGTTCTTAGAGCCATACCAGTAAGAAGGGCTCATTCACACTAGATCGGTCGGTCCAGCGACTTACCACACAATTGTGCGGCGGTGGGAGTGTCACTTAAATGGCTCATTTGTATGATGTCCTGTGGTGTTCTCTAACCCCCAATGTAGCACAAATAGACTTTAATAATAATAATAATAATAATAATAAATTATTATTATTATTATTATTATTATTATTATTAAAGTCTATTTGTGCTACATTGGGGGTTAGAGAACACCACAGGACATCATACAAATGAGCACACAATTGAAGGCACTTGAAGGCAGCTTAATTCCACGGAGAAAGCGAAAGAGAGAAAGAAAAGAGATGAGGGACTGTTCTTTGTGTTGGAGTTTGTTGCAGGAAACAGTCAGCTGCCCAACTCTTGGGCAGTTAAGTGCTTGTTTTTCGTTTTTTTACCCTCAGTGTTTTAAAATGTTCTTGTGGCAGCGATGGAGACACTGAGGTTTACTGTACAGGACTCTCACACCATGCAGGGTGAGGTTGGGTCGCGTTTCTCCAAAAGGTGAACCTGTCTATATTTTCGCTGCAGTTTTTCAGCTCCCCCGTGGCCCCCACCGGCCACGCCTAAACGCACTACGCCCATTGACCCTGAGTGAATGCAGCCTAATGAATCTAAATATGTAAAGGTTATTGGGAAGGTGATGCAATAGGAAGGGCTATAGGGTGTTAAAATGGTTTATCCCCGTAACAGCATGAGTGAGATCAGGAAATTTTACGGCAATCTGCTTTGACATTTTGACCAGTGGATGGCGCAATAGGAATGTTCTTGGGTGTGGTTCCTGTGTGTCACCAAACATGTTGAGATCTAATCCTCTAGGCATTATGAACAACCGGGGCACATTTTGTGGAAATCCTACAGTTAGTTTCAAAAACACCTTGTGTTGGTTGAGTTTCATTTTGACCTGATAGTAGCATTTGGTTACCAAAATTAGGAATCCTCCTCTGTGCATCATACGCACTGGACATTAATAGTTCAGAGATCTTGTTCTAAAGTCATCCAAAGAGATGAATGGACAAAGGAGTGGATCAACATCACCATTAAAAGGGAGAAATCTGAAAGAAGCTTTAATTAAAAAGGTGATCTAATCAAAAAGACAAGTAAAAGCAACAATGTATGAGCATGTATTTTCTCTTATTTCAACCACATTATTTTCAATAGAATCCAGTACATAGATGCATGGCAATAATCTCCAAAACATCATGATGAATCATGAGATCGTACTGGTGAGTGAATCCCCCTTTCCCACGAGCATGATGACCTCATTCTCTCTATGGGGCTATCTATTAATGTTTAAGGCTTGAGGTAAATTCACAGTGCAACTCTCCAGGTGGGACTTGTGGTTTTTCCTTCAAAAATAACACTGGGGGAGTTCTGTATATGGCTGACATCATAACTGAGTAGGCAGCAGTGTGGGAGCTGTGAACATGAAGTAAGTTTTAGTGAACAGGGCTACAGGAAATATTCTCCTTTTGAGCGGACAACTTACATTATACGGCCCACAATGTAAAGAAGGCTTTTACTTTTCTGAGAAAAATTGAGAGATGGTTGGTCACAGAAGTTCTGGATCGGTATATTCGGTAGGAGTCACACAAAGAGGACATTGGCAGCTTAACAGACTGTGTCACTCCATGTATTAACTCTTTTATGGACACATCATTCTCTTCAGAGAGGTACGCCATATCCTGAACTAGGGCTGGACAATATATCGATATTATATTTATATCGTGATATGAGACTAGATATCTTCTTAGATTTTGGATATCGTCATATCGTGATATGACATAAGTGTTGTCTTTTCCTGGTTTTAAAGACTGCATTACAGTAAAATGCTGTACTTTTCTGAACTTACCAGACTGTTCTAGCTCTTCTATTATTTGCCTTTTCCACACTTAGACCTTATGTTCACATGACTGATGATTATTTATCTAAAATCTAAGTTTGAAAATATTTTGTTAAAGCACCAATTGTCAACCCTAGAATATCGCTGCAATATCAATAGAGGTATTTGGTCAAGAATATCGTGATATCTGATTTTCTCCATATCGCCCAGCCCTATCCTGAACATCCACACCCTGAATTAACAGCAACCTGATGGCTCTTAAGAAACATGCCTTTCTGACTTTCTATGGGATAGGGATGGTTTTAAAATGGCATCGAAAATGGAAGCTAGAGGAAAGGCTACTGTATATAATCTTGAGGGGAATAAGATATGAATGAGATCTTTATTTTGAACGACCAAAAAAATAAAAATAAAAAGAGAGAGATTGGTAGCTTTGGGCAGATGTCAAGAGGTGTAACGGAGAGGAAGTGGGAAAAGACAAGAGAGCTGAACCCTGTTTAACAGGTTTTACTCCGAGTCCTCAACCTCTCCGAAAGCATTGCCCCACAGCTACAACCCCTTGAACATGCTGTTGGAAATAACAGTATCGTTGGTCAATTAATTATGTAAAGTTAAGTTATTCAAAGCACTACATTCTAGCTACTTGAACCACAAGAACCTTCCCTCTGCCAATGGCAAAAATGAGACATAGTATGATTTTCCTGAATTTCAAAAGAACGGGTTTACCCAAGTGTCCAAACAAAAGGCGTTTCTGCTGTAACATGAGGGTAGGAGCCACTAACGTTTTGGAGGGACTGATTTCCATTTTAGACACAATATTTCTGATGAGAATTTTAACAATTTCCAAATGTGCAATATCAGGTTGAGTGACACAAGATAGACTTTATCAGATGAGCCTCCAGTAGGCCATCAAATGCTTATGGGACACAAAAAATAGGTTTTATATATGTATATCTATATATATATATATATATATATAATGCCAGGTGGTGGTGCCTACTTATAGTAAGACACCTCCCTCACAGAGAGGGGAGTGTGGATGAGGTCACACCTTTTCAGTTTATAACACACACAGAGGACACGTATAGTACACATACAATATACAGCATGAACCACCACTACTATTGCATTATTGTTGGACACAGTATATGAAGTAACTGAAGACTACAAGACAATAGAAGACAGTGAAACTGCTCAAACACACGGTGAGCTGTAAAGCATTAATAGAAGAAGTGAACATCATCTCTGTAAAAAACAGGAAGATCACAGTTACTTCTTTTCCCATTATTTCATTATGATGGAAACAGCTGACTCAGCTGGCCCACATCTGCACAAGTTCTACACAACAGAAGCCATATTATCAGCCTAAAGCAACTATGTACCACAACCAAGAAAAATGACACACATTTTGGTGACTCAGTCACAGTCTTTCGGTGACTGCATGTCAGGGAAAAAATTACACTTAACTTTTGGTTAGCCTTGGACTGATGGGTGACAAAATGGAACAAGTTTAAAGTAGAAGACAATAAACTGACTGTGACACCATCCTCTGGCAACTACAGGGATAGACATACATGGGCTATGAAGAAATGCTAAATGAGTTTCATGTCATTTATGCAGGTTTACCTCGAAGAAAATATTGTGTGGTGAATCAGATGTAATTTACATCTAAAAAAAACTCTGCATACTGTAGATACAAACAGTACATCCTGACTCATGAGGAGTACAGGCGACCAGGTAATGATGGTCACCACTTTTTCTTTACAGCCAGTATCATTTTTGCCGTTGAGATATGGGTGGCATGCGGGCCAGCTGAGTCAGTTTTCCCCAGAAATATGTAAATGTAGCAACGGGTACCATCATGACAAAAACAGGAGGAAGATAAAATATGATGTGGTTTCAGTGAAAATGTACATGTATTTATTGGGTCTGTGTGAACTTACAGATGTGCAACTGAATTACTTCATCAATGACATTTCCTGCTACTTTCTTTTGCTATAACAATTACATGCTGCTCATTCAAATATTTCATCAACACATGCTCAAGCTAATCTAAACTTTATTTAGAGCCAGCATAGTAGGTGGCTTCACACTACTACTATGTTGCTTATCTTAAAATGCAATATTTCTTCATAGCCACAGTGCCTTCAAAATGAGGCAGCTTTCTCCTATTTCAATGTTTTTTTCTCATGTGCCCTACTGGGACTGCAGCACTTTCTTAATGCAGTGCAGCCTTTCATATCTTTTTTGTACAGACTGTCTCTGTATTCTGTACTAACCCAGCTCAAGAACTGGTGTGCACTTTTGCTAAACCATAAAAAAGTATTATCTTACCAGATAGAGGAGAAAGGTGTGCAAGCCAGTCCCAAGGCCTACTGAGGACAGGATGCCAAGGCCTACCCAGTAGGCACACCATAGGAACCTCTTCTCCAGGTAATTAACATACTTCAGTGAAGAAAGCAAAAAAAACTGATTAGAAGGCGAAGGACACAGGAAATGCTCATTGAATTATGTTCATTTTTTAAAAGGCAATTCTTCATTAGTTAATTACAGTTTGAGTCTTTCGCTGTCTGTTTATAATAGAATGTTCTAATGTACTCATATTTAATACGTTTTGGTTAAGAGCTCTTGTCATTGGTATGATTATGGCCAAACGAATAACTTTTTATTATTTTTTAATTAATATCAGCTGTTTTTAAGAGGGAAAGATTTTAGTGACTTTTTTTAAATTTACATTTTTTTTTCATCATTGTATACCCTAAATTACCTGTAGTCAGTTAAATATACATTTTAATATTCCAAATGTGAGTAATCTAGGAAGACGTTAATTCTATATTGAAGCTTGGCTGTGTTTTAACTGCACTGTAATAGACCACTGCACAGAGGATTTTGTAAACATAACTTTCAACCAACTGTCTGTATGATCAAGGGTTACTTGACAACAGACCTCACTATCTCTCAACATAAGCTTTCTTCTGGGAATGTTTTAAGGCAGATAAAGAGTGACTTATCTTTAACCTTTAAACAGGCTGGTAATGGAGCAATGGTGTTGATTATTAACATCACTAAAATAACAAAATCAGTCAAGGCTTACATGTTGGTGTGCTCCCTCAGTGGAGTAGGCGATGGAGAACAAAGAACATAACACCAAAAGTAAGAACACAGTGCCTCGTCGTTGCCAAAGCCTGAACAGGAAGATAAGCAAACAAAATGTCATTGAGGGAAACAATTATTTAGGTCTGGTTTACCAATTGGTGAGAAATACAGAGTTACAACAAAAAACTAAAGGTCACAAGGATGGGCAAGCACAAACATCCTGGCAAAGACAGTGCAACAATAAAGGCACACTAGAAAAACCTGTTTAACTTCTTACTTAAAAGTCCACTCGTTTAGCTTGATAAGGGTCTCCAGGAAGAAATAATGTAGTGTGGTGACTGGCCTCCTCCATACCACCAGAGACAAGCGATCCTCCTTATCTTTTTGTCGCCTCTCTCTTACTGAAGAGTCTGAAGAACAAACAGTACTGCAATTACCCTCACATACTGTAATACTTGTATCTAGTGCATCCTGTTGAATTGGTAATGCTAAATACATAATACATGTGACATTAACAAATCTGTTTCTGGTTCTTATTCTATTGTCGGCCGTAGTTCTTTGCACCTTTGAAAACTGAAAGTAACATAAAATGAATCAGGGTTTTTATGACTTGTTCAAACCATGTGGTAGTAGTTATCGTTCTGTGTCATCAGAGATAACACAAGCTAAACTTTTCTTTTTTACTCTAGTGTCAATACACATCGTTAGCCCAGTTCATATTTTCAACATCTTAACAGTTTTTAAACCCTTTACATTTTGTTGTGCTTCACCAAAACAGAAAACAGAGTACATATATAACAATAAAGTAAGTAACTTTTCAGGGAGACTTTAGAGAGGAGTGTTAACTTTTCTACTGTGAGTTTACCAACCTGTCGACTTGCCATTCTGTTTGTCTTTGGCTCCTGCACGTTTCTGTGGCTGTTCACAGCTTGCTCCATTGGCTGCCATGTCAACCAAGAATTTAGCAGGTCAGGCCCTCTAAGAGGAAAGAGAGTGACAAGTTGGTGTCTCTCGTTCAACAGTGCTGGCTCCCCCGCTGTTGTCTCGCTTCCTACTGACCAAAAGAATATGACAGTCGCTGTGGGACTCTGATCAAATCCTTATCAGCGACTCTTAAGCAATACAATATCGGACTGTAAATGCGACTATTTCACCAACACACAACTGACATTTAAATAACACGGCGATTACAAAAAGAACACCATACAAAGCGATACAACTAAAATATGACTGTGACTGCCTCACGAAAATAACGTAGTTATATGGTTAACCGAAATAACCGTCGTTCATTAACTAGGTCAATCTGTAACAAGATATGAAGCCAAATGCGTGCAAATCATTTTCCAAATGCTAACCGGTTAGCCAGCATGCTAACGGATAATAGGGACGTAGGCAGTTTCTGCATCAAAAAAAGGATTTTAAATTAATAACGAGTCGCCTTACTTGTGGAGAGATATCTAAAATGCTCCTTGTCGTTGTGCTGTTATATTATTGACAAAACATACGGTAAAGAGAAGAGAAAGAGAGCGAGGTGTTAAAATCAGATGACACTCAGACCTCTTTCCTGTCCTCTTCACCCGGAAACAAACGTTGGACGTGTGTAAGTAAAACATATTTGGTTTTCTTCTAGCACGTTTATTAACCTGGTATGGACAAATAATCAATTGTATAAACGTAGAAGCAAGACACATCATATATATATATATATATAATATATACATAATTTTCTTACCATGAAATGCAATTAATGATTAAACTCTGAGAGATGCTTTTATTGTGAAAATGGAATGATGACGTACTTCCGTAAATTGTGTTTTATGGTCCAATCGGAGGTTGCCGGATTTGCCAACAAAGTGAGGCAAGGCAACCCTCTGTAGCTTAATTTATACCGTGAGCCATGTAGCAATATTTTTCTTAAATTAGATGACGGCATTGCCCCTAAATCAATTCATAAAACTGTTGCTCTGTCCCAGTGTTTGCCTTTATGTCCATCAAGGGTCAGAAACAGTTATGCATGCTTGAAGGAGCTCTCCTTTTGAGCCCTTAAAGGAGCTCTTACCTCACAAGTCTGTAATTCTGCAGACAGTTTGTAGGCCATTATTATATTCAGAGAGTGAGCAGCAAACACTCAATTCATTGAGCTACACATGGCATATGATCATTGCACTTTCGTTGCCAAAGAAAGCTCTGTGTACACTGAGGAAAGACACAGAAGGCTGTTTCTTTGTTTTATTACAACATTGAATAAAGCCTGAGTATGCAATGTATCAAGTTGCAGCCATTTTGTCTTATCTACTAAACAAAGAACAAATATATATAAAAACACATGTATGCCATAAAATATAATCTTCACATTGAAAAACTAAAATCCGTGGGAGCTCTTCATTCAGTGTTACTAACAGTACTAGACATAATTCCAAAACCTATTTTTACAAACCAACCTATCAGTCAGTGTTATCTGGATTTATCAAACGAGAGTCAAATATTGACCAAGAAAATGCTTTGAGTCACTCATTTTATCAACATGCACACATATATTTGTTTTTGTTATAGTACTTAACAATGATAATATAAACAGAAGTGAGCATGGGGATAAAAATAAAAAAATACAACAAAGTGCCATGGTTGCCCTACTGCCACTGCACCAAACAGGATTGTATGCAGATCCCTCACACTGGAAACTAATCAATCAAATCAAAGTCCCTCATTGGCTGAGGAAGACACTACAGCTTATAAGGTCTCAGCCAAGGTTAACAAATAGGAACCACGCACACTTGTTCAGCAGATGGCTTTTCTATTCCTGGATAGTAA
This sequence comes from Perca fluviatilis, assembly GCF_010015445.1. Lineage (NCBI taxonomy): Eukaryota > Metazoa > Chordata > Actinopteri > Perciformes > Percidae > Perca > Perca fluviatilis. The sequence goes on along the minus strand of NC_053113.1, from coordinate 23,769,645 downwards.
CCTAAGCAGGTAGTGATAGGGTCCTTTTCTGTTGGTGTGTCCGGTTTCACTCGTCATAGTGAAGTGAAGACAGGAACTTATCCACATCTAAGTCATGGGGAAAGCAATCTGCTAGTTTCTTCCTTTCCTGCAGATTTAAACCAAAAGTCAGAATTACATGAGAAAAACATGTATCAAAATTCCCATTCATTAAATGGCAATGAGGTTGCATAAAAAATGATGTGCATTACACACCAAAACACAAGAGTTGGATGGTATAGTTTTTATGAAAGGGCAAAAAACATTACTATTTTGAAAGAAATCGATTCCTTGTTTTTAATGATTGAATGTCATTTTTCAATCCAAAATATCAAACATTACTGTGTTATAGTTTTTTTTTTTTTTTTTTTTTACATATGAAGACTTAGTTGCAGCTTTCCTTTGTCATATCTGATAGAAAACTGAATATCTTTGGGGTTAAGACAAAATAGGCAATTTGAAGAGGGCACTTGGGCTTTAAGAGATTGCAAACATTTTCATTTTCCACTGTTTCCTGACAATTTAAAAGACCAAAGCAAATAATTGAAAAAATAATCTGCTGGGCGATATGTAGAAAATCAAATATCACAATATTTTTGACCAAATACATTGATATCAAGGAGATATTTTAGGTTTGACTATTGGTGTTTTCACAAAATATTTACACAATGAGACTTGTGATAAATAATCATCAGTAATGTGGGTAGAATGACTAAGTGGGTAAAGGCAAATAATGGAACAGCTAGAACAGTCTGGTAAGTTCATAAAATTATATCACTTTACTGTAATGCAGCCTTTAAAACCAGGAAAAGACAACACTTGTGTCATATTACGATATCCAAAATCTAAGACAATATCTAACCTGATCTATTGAGGTCAATATATTGCCAAGCCCTAATCTGTAAGGTACATAGTTGTTAGTTACAGCTCTACATCTAACGTAATGTGAAAATGCTGAAAAAGCTGAACTTGTCTATTACAGAAAACAGGGATAGTTTTAACACCATACATTTTAAACATATGTCTACTGAATGGCAGATAGCTTGTGTTGTACTCACCCGGTCTGTCTTTTTGCTGGGAGATTGTTTAGACTTTTTCTTTGCAGGCGGGCTGGCTGTGGGAGAAGACGGTTTGCGTTTTTTAGAGCTCTTTGAGCTCGCGGGCAAATTTTCTCCTACTTCCTCCTGCCGCAAACTGTCCTTCAGTGGCGTGCCTGTCCTGGCAATGGCAGCACGTGAAAGAATCATAAGTGTGTGAGCAGCCATGTTAATGCTGTTTTCACTGCCAGCCTCACTGGCTGGGCTGCAGGTGGGGACATCCGGGGTGTTGGGGGGCATTAGATGCTTGGGAGTCCCCTCTCCATCTCTACCTTTCTTGGGTCGGGAAGGAGTCCTGGGACGTTCAGCTGACTCCGCCTGGTTACGGCCAGTCCCAGGGGTCCGGGGAACACTACTGTCTGAACTGCCTGCCCCAGGCCTCTTGATGGGGGTAGAAGGAGAGCTGAGCCCCTGGATGTCCTGCAGCATCTCCGCTGCCTGTTTAGCCAGAGAGCTGGTCTTTGAGGGTGCTTTTGTAGCTTTGGAGTGAGGATTAGATGCAGGCTGGGTGACAGCTGGAGGGCTAAAGTCTCTTAATGTTGAGGATGAGGGTGTTGAATGTTGCTGCTGCTCTTGCAAGCTACCCTTAATTTCATTCTCCTTGTTAGCTGTAACATTTGGCATCTCCTGAGAGGGAGTTCTCTTTTCTGTACGCCCCTCACATGATTTAACAGGAGCTTTTTCTACCAGTTCTTTCCTGCAGCTCTCCTCTTTCTCCTTTCTAGTTCCTGATTTCAGTGCAGAATCAGAGGACAATGATCTAGCATCCTTAGCTTTTGCTCCATTACCATCCTTATCATGATTGGGTTTCCTGTCAATAGATTTTGATCTCCTTCCTGATTCTGACTTTTTCAAAGTCTCAGGCTGTGAGGCATCAACCCTGCTGGTACTTGCACATTTAGATTCTTCGTTATGGATGCTATGATCTTGTTTGCGAGAGTTCTTTTTGGGAGGATCTTTCTGGTGCTGTTGTGGAGGCATGGCCTTTTCCGCCTCCTTCAGGAAGCCTCCTCCAGTCTGGGGATCGGCTGAGCATCTGACAGTCTCTATCCTCCTCTTGGGCTTGTTGCCACCCAAGATAGTAGGTTTTCTTCGAGCCACTGACTGTGTATCATCTTTCTCAGTCTGCTGGACAGATTGTGATGTAGATGGGTTTGTAGCTGGAGGTTTGGTGGTCCTTGTTGTTTTAGCAGTTTGTGGTTGAACTTCTGCATTAGAGTCAAAACATAAAATTCTCCTATGTCTAGTATCCTTTGCCGTTTCCTGCTGGCCTGTGTTGTCAGCCAACACAGGTTGAACCAACTTACCAACCAGGTTTTGCTCAGTGCCTGGAATTCAAAGAAATAATGTCAGGGAAATAAGGCAGTGACATTCAACATAAAGCAGATTAACACAGAGGACATCCTTCGGTAACAAAGTAAAAGGATATTAGGTCATTTTCAGTCATTATATACCGCTGATCCAATTTAACTTGTAACTTACCAGCAGGTGTAGACCATTTTATTGCCATTGTGGGAGACTTTGGCTTTAAATCTTCTGACTGCTGTACCAGTACTGGGTTTGGTATGGCAACAAGCTGTAAATATAACAATGTTGATAAGTTTTATTGTTCTGGATATCGCTAAAAGTCTTCAACCCCTTGATGCAGCAATGTTCATTATATCACACACTACAAAACAATAGTCTTGGATTGATTGAAAAACATTAACAATTTTGCAATCTTGCTTTGTCCTGAGGAAAAAGGCCATGGCATCTTTAAAATTGTAAGTGTTTATTACTTATAACTGTTTAGTAAATTCTATGGTAATCTGCCAAATAAATAATAAACTGTCTTGTGTTCACATTCACATTTTAGCCTTAGAGTGGCACTTAAAGGGTGAGCAACATTTGGATTCATTCTTTTGGACACCAAATTTAAAAAATGCTGCCCTTGCTTTGGACATCTTGTTCACTAAGGTGGCAGATACATCAGAGAGTGGTGCTAAAGGAAAGCTCACAAAGTTGTCCAAAATAGCAGAGTTATGCTTTAGGCAGCATGCTCTTAGTTAATCTCATGGAATTCTGCCCATTAGATCTCAAGATACCTCGTCACGGACCAAAGTGTTGGTCAAAGAGAAATTTCCTCCAAGGGACAGAATGATAGATGAAAGGTTGGAGGTATACCAGAATGATCAGGTATCATCTTATTATTCTGGTGAAAATGGTAAGAAAGGTAATACTTTTAGACTACCAATTTACGAACTGCAGATGAAGGTATGTTACCTGATTGGACACCATCTGGACCTTGCCCAGAGTATTCGGACCCATAACAGAAACAGGAAGCATCATGGGCTTATTAACAGGTGATGGTAGGATGAATGTTGACCCTGCACAAAATAAAAAAATATATATATATAAATAATTCTAATGGGCTTGCCAGACAGTAGGTGCCCCTGCACTAGGGACAACACACAATAGATGATAGAAATTAACTAGGCTTGTCAGCTCAGAGGAGAAAGTCCAAAACAACAAACTGAACTGCGCTCAACCATAATGTTTTCATGAATTTTCTGGGTTAATGTGGATGAGCACCAAATTGTGCATTGCTTCATAGGAACAGAAGTCATTATCATTACACATTATCACATGTTCACAAATGGGGCAGAAGCATCATTGTCTATTCTTTGTCAAACCCAAAGTCCTTCAAGGGGAAGAGTGCCCCCTTCACAGTAAGTTTAGAACACTACAAATTCGAAACGAAAATGACGAACTAAACATCAAAAGCTGCAACTACAAAAATCAAACCCAGCTAGTGATAATAGAGTGAGATGGGGATGAACTTTTGTTTATTGAGATGACCCACTGTCTGTTGTCTCTTACCGGTGGAATAGCCTCGAGAGCGAGTTGGTGTGGTCACCCCATACTGGTTGGCAGGCAAAGGCGGTCCCTTTGCGACACCAGCAGACAGTAGCACCTGTCTAGTTTGAGCATCTGTAGTCTGGGGTTCAGTTACAAGGAAATAGCTGGCAGTGGCTCCTTGGAGGGCAGGATTAGTGGTGTCCAGGGGTAGTTGAATTATGTAGTTTTGCTGGGCCTGTGATGTCCCTGTTAATGGGGATGCAACTAGAGCCCCAGCCTTACAGCTGAGAGGACTAGCATGTGCCTCAGCGCATTGTAAGCCACTAACTGCCTGTGCCGCCTCATCCAAGTTGGCCTTTGGTGTGCCGGGGCCTCCTCCAGAGGACTTCGCTGGAGAGGAAAGATAAATGGTGGGTATCTTGTCTCTGGAAATGCTAGAAATTGCCTGATTCAAGGTTGGGTCACTGGAAGAATCCTCATCCTGGTTATCGCTGATGATGATCTTCAAAGAAACTATATTACTGGAATCAGCTGCAGCCTTGCTTGGGGTGGTGGGGTTGGTGGTTGGAGGATTAGGTGCTGCACCAACTGGGGCACAAGACGGCGAAGAGGATGCGGGTGAGACAGGTGAGGATGAGACAGGTGTAGCTGTAAGCGTTGCAGAGGTAGAAGCAGATGTGGGTGAGATAGGTGTTGCTGTGAACGGTGCAGCAGTGGATGAAGACAAAGGCGAGGCAGGCACAGTTGTAAATGTGGAACTGCTAGAAGAAGATGTGCAAGAGGCAGATTCAGGTGTTACTGAGAGAGTAGACCCTGGTTGAGTGTCTTTTCCATTGCTTGGAATTGACATATGAGGTAGGTCAGCAGTCAGCATTGGAGTTAGTTCAACTTGTAAAGGAAACAAAAAAGCAGGGGGGGCTGTAGCAGGGTGCACTTTCGATCCTTGTGCAAATGCAGGAGAGGGAAGAATGTTTGATTCACTGGGGGCAGTTGTGATGGGGGTGCTGTCGTTTGTGGCAGGCTCCGGAGTGTCTATACTGTCTAAAGGAGGGGGAGGTGTATTCAACGGCTCATCAATATCCATTGGTGTTACAAAAACACTGTTATTTAAAAGTGAGGCCTTTTCTTTTCTGTTCGAGTCCACTGCAGCAGATGAGACACCTTGGTGCTCCCATGGACTCACTAACAATTTGGCTAAACTGTTTTCAATTCTGGATGATTTGACGCTGGGGCCAAGTACTGCCTTCTTTAACAAGGAGGGAGCAGTAGACTTTCTGGTCTTACGCTCTTGTCCAGCTCTCATCTTCACTGTCATTGGTGTTGTAGCCAAAGCCTTAGAATCTTTGTGTGTAGTGCCTGAAAAAATAAAATAAAATATTTAATGAGTATTCTGTCCACATCTGTGTATTTTTGCAGCTCCGTCTTTAATAGAGTAGAATTTTATGTCAAAAATACACATCCACAATTAGTATTTGACACAAAACCAACAATTTATCTGTGTAAAGTGTACGGTATAGCAGTAATCAACAAATTGTGGTGAGTCCTGCTCTCGACATGCACTAACAACAAGTGCTAAGCTATGTTGAGATTATAAAATATATATTTATACCTGTACACATGCACACACTTTACATGGAAAGTTGTTTAAACTGGAAAAAGTCATTGATTTTTTTTTTTACACCAAAATCTTAACTTAATAATTGATTTAGTGAACCACTGACAACCTGGTTCTCACTCTTCCTTCCAGTGTGGCCATTCAAAACAATTGTAAAGACTTTCGAAGTGGTCTGACAACATGTTAGAAAAACAAGTTCTGTTCAAGCCTAACCACACCCTACACCCTTTTCACCTTCCTTCTGACTTTTCACAATGAATTACAAATCTGACAGTATCCAGTGTTTTAATAAAACGTGAAGCTTTTTCTCCCTTCCAAACTTTGAATTCAAGAAACCTGCCTTGACCTTCTGTGTGTTCTTCTGAGAGCCTACTAGTGTATTATGCTGTGATCCATTTACCTCGGAAGTCGGAGGTCGGAACTGGGAATGACGTCACACCCGAGTTGACCCCGTTCCAGTTACAAGTCGGAAAAACAGGGGTCGGGGGACTCTAGCTAGATTAGCCATTGTTAGCAATACCAGTCGAAACTATGCATTTTGTGGTATTTTGTGCATACAAACACTGTAGTCACCCAAGTCGACAGATGGAGATGGAAAGTACTGTGTGTATGGCTGATTTAATAAGACACAAATAAGACAGAGGTGCTGAAAACAGTATATCCATACAGCTTTCACTACTGTTGATGCTCAGAGCAGCATTGTTGGATTGTGATGTCGGGCTTGGTGAGGTACTCCCGACTTTCCGAGTGGGAAATCTGACTTCCCAGTTCAACTGAAATGCACCATTAGATTGTAAGAATACCTGGATCATCACTCTGAAGGGGTACGACTGTAGATGAAGGTCCAGCAGTGTCGCTCTCTTCTGGAGTACTGCTAATATCTCCCTCCCCTGGATCGCCATCAGTGAATCTGGTTTTATCTGCAAACACATTATAAAAAGTCTGTTTTGCAATGACTTTCTATTTATTACCCAATTAAAAAGAAGTGATTCAAAAGCACTCTTTAGATGAAACAAAAAAAAAAAGCAAAGTAGGTCATAGTTACTGTAATCGAAGAGCTCAAAGAGGGCGTGAAATGCTGGGTCGGACTCTGTTTGCTCCAGAATGTCATGGATGGCATCGTCACTCATGTGGATTTCCCCCTGTACCCAAAGATATATGTCAGGAAGTAATGTAACAACATACAGGAAAATGTGAGTGACCACTATAACTGTTCATGAGGAACATCTTTGAGGAAGAAAAAAATATATATATCATACTGTTATATTAGTATTTTGAGTGTTTCAGCACCTGTAATCCCAGGATTTCATCTATAGACTGGTCTGCCTCCACTGTACTGGAAGGGGCCTTAGATGTTTGGGGCATTGGCTCACTGATATTAGAGATGAAACAGAAGAAATTAGTACAGCCATGTCACAACATGCTTGCAGCAATGTCACAACTTTGAATCACACGGAGAAAATCATAAATCATCTATCACAACAACTTAATACATAAGCAGTGAGGTAATGCAGAGGTCCAACTCAACACTTACATGGCGAGGATTTTGTTGATGTTTTCAGCAAGCTTCTCTTGTAACGATCTGTCCCCCAATATCTTGTCACGTGCATTTTGTATCACAAGTTGCTGTGGAGATTAGCATGTGTTGTGAAGTCACCAAATTTATGAAATGTGTTGCTTTTAGGAATACAGATAGATAATGTTGAAAATGCTTAGGCCACCTACTATTTTGGCTAAAACCAGCTCAATCACGTTAAAAGTTCAGGGTTAAAGCCTTATTGCTCTGTCTGGAGCATCCTGCTATTCACCATACTTAATCAAACATTAAAAACACATTTATTTTAGGTGTCCTAAAATGGTGACAATCTAAAAGGTAAGTCAGCCATAACTTGCTGCACAAGATGGTCCAAGATCATTGTATGAGTGAAAACGCTTGTTTGTTGAAAATGTCTTGGTGTTAAGGAAACCCAACAACTAACATACAGATTTACTTACAGGAAAGTTCTCATCGACAGCCTCTTCAGGTTGGGATTCTGCATTGGGGGCACTGACAGTCACGGCACATCTGCCAGGGGCACTGGACCCACTCTGAGCACCACCTCTCTTCCTGGGGGTGTCCCTGACGGCAGCAGAAAAGATTATAAAAGGGGATTGCCAACATGCATCAGGCATGGACAAAACAAAAGAGCACTATCAAGTGCAGTCTCATACAGAAACACCACAAACTGAAGCCTCAACCTAACATTTCGTTTCTTTGACTTGTCATAACAAGCACATGTGTGACAATTAACAATAATGATGATGTCGTTCTAGTGAAGTGTCACAGTAAGTCATATCATTGACAGTGAGCCAGCATGCACAAAAAAATACCCTGAAACTGAAGCAGCTACATAGAATTCAATTTAACTATCATTCATTTTATTTACCTTTGCTTTTTTTTTATGTCATGACATATCAAAGGGTCTTCTGCAAAAAAGGCCTATTTATTAACATCTACTTCTGTACTTTAGTTCTGCACCAAGAAAGCAGCATTATTAAGCCAATGGGGGTTAGCAGGACAACAGATTCCGTCTTTAATGCTCTCTTCTTAATGGGTTATGAAAATTAACGGCAATTTAGCAATAATAATCATCCTTACCATTTCCGTCTTCCAGGAGACATTGGACCTGGGTTTAGCCGATGTTCCGAAACAATTATCTGTATAGGCGAATCTCCTGTATGGGCACATATGTCACACATACAAAAGCAATTTTTTTGTGATTGATGTTAGCTTGCAAGCATGACAAAATAAAAGCTAATAGAGCTTCGCTAAATCTTTCAAGAGTCCTACACAAAATTAAGAAAAACAAGGAAACTTTTTTAAGCCATCTCAAAAAACATAAGATCACTTTAGTTCAAATAAAAAAAACTCGAACACAACATGGTTTCTTTTAGCATCTCTACTGTATTAAACCAGCACAGGGAAATGACCACCACTTCTGAGAATGTAAAATAAATGTGACTATTTGTTTTTAGATTCTTTTAGATTAAATTCAACAAGACATGTGAAAACAAAACACCACAACCTTCTAAAACGGTCACCTCAACTACTCTGTAAATAACACAACAAATAGAGAAAGTATTGCATGTTTTGTGATACTGACTGGGCGTATTTAGTGATTGATTGACATCCTGGATCTGCTGGTGCGTGCCACTGCCGGTAACTGGTCGGGTGTGCGTGGCAGTGTAGCTCACAGGAGTGGAGTGGCCGAGCATGCTGTGGGAGATGTGTGCAGGGCTGATGATGGAGCTCGTTTCAGAAACTGAAGAGCAGACAACACCACTAGCTGAAGCCACAGTCAAGACCCGCTGTCGAGCCATGTTTGCCACTCCAATGCGTGAACGTGCTGCAATGAACAGAGGCTGATAAATAAAAGCCCTACATACAAACCCTAAGCAAACACAGAACTCACACAACCTAATTCATACAGTATTTATGATTACATCTTAAATCAGCAGTTGATGTTGATTATTTGCACACTCAATGCATTACCAGTGTTTCCCACATTTTGCTAATTTAGCTGGTCAGTTGGATTTGATATGTTGGTGCTGGAGGCTCCAGTATATAACACTGTAATCACAATAAGCTTCTTTCATTTGTCAGATTTTTCCAATATGTACAGCTGCTTATGCATATATGTATGCTGGTATCATCCAAACAGAATGTACAATTAGACTTTTAACTGCTTTTCCACACATACATTTGCAAAGGTACAAATCATCACAAATATCTTGATGGCTGAGTTAAATGTCCTTGGGTGGTTAACGATAACAACTTATGGAAGACACTGCAATCGCAATGAGCATAAACAAAAAATATTAAATTTAAAAAAAATAATAATAACCGACTTACTTCTTTGACTTGCTGATAGAGCGGGGGAATTCTGCAATGACCTGAGGCAAGACAAGGCAAGTTTATTTGTAAAACACATATTTCAGCAACAAGGCAATTCAGACTTAAGTTAAAGATATAGAAGAGTAATGGAACAATATCAGTGATGAAGATCCAACTGTGTGTCAGCTGAGAGTTTAGATCGTGGTTAGTTTCATGTTAAAATGGTTGCAGTGATTTAGACACTAAATCACTGCAACCCTCTAAATTTTAGAGGGTGAAATTTGAAGCTTATTACTTGATCTGGTTGAGTGTAAAATCCAGCTTTTTCCACAACGAAGTCATCATGGCAGGTACCTCATGACAAGACTCTGCTAAAAAAATTACCAACAACACAAGCAGGATACATGAATAAGAATATATAAACATACAATAGTGGCTACATTTTGTAATGGGAACAATGTCAGATAAGCTCACCTTTTGTTTTGGCAGACACATACTCATTTAAGATGGTAGTTAGGCCTTTCCCAAAGATAGACTATGTGGGAAAAAGAATGAATCACAGATTTATGAGCATGACATTCGCTTAACAGTTTGTGAAGGAGGCTTTCAGAGACAAAAGGCACACTTACAAATACACAAGCAGGAATAGTCCCATCTTCTGTGGTGTGTTCGGCATACTCTTTCAGGTTTTGGCACTCAAGGATGAAAGTTCGGCTTGTAGCGGACAGTCCCTCTTCTTGAAGGTACCCTGGAGAAAGACAACAGCCAGTAAGAGCAGCCCACCAAAGCTCAAACGGCACCAGTAACGTTATAACGCTAACGCTAACGTACAGCTAACTTTACAGCTTTGCTTCGTCCGACAACACTAGCTAGCTAGACTTACCCAAAACAAGCCGGGCGACGTCGGACGGTAGCAACATGGCTGCCTGTTGGTTTGATATAAAGCGTGAAGAGTTAGCTAACGTTAGGTAGCTCCATGTTCAGGAAAAGTCTCTCATAAAGCCGTTATACAGCGTCTAACTAAAACCGTTCGTGGTATTATTGTGAAGGCGACGTCCGTCGCTTACTCAAAAGGCGGGGAACTCAAGCACGTAACCCGGAAGTTTCAAAATATATCTGCCAATTGGAATATTGGTAGTTGTAGTCCAATCCGAAATGTCAAACTTCACTACACCCTACAGGCTGCTTTAAACATATATATGCGTGTAGTATATCTTGCATTTCTTCTACATGCAATTTATCACTTTAATAATATTGCGCCCGACTAAACAATAAGTTTGTTTTAATGTCGACACCAAAGTTTACCGGACCCACTCGGTTCTAGCCATGACCAGGAAGTGATATGGCCTTTAGGCTGCTGATGCTGGGGCGGGAATTTCCTGCGTGGTGTGCGTGCGTGTCTGTTAATGCACGTCAAGATGGCAAAGTTGTCAGGAGCACACTAACAGCAGCAAACTACCCCTGCAACGTAGCACCTCAGTTCACATTCTGCACCTGCATGCGTGACTATGACCGTATCTACAATCAGTACAGCCATCAGAGGTCAGTGAACAGTGAGTGTTTGAATGGACGTTTGTGAATCGAATTCAAAACTAGTCTTGCAATGTTGTGTTGCCAAAGTAGCTCGTCTACAAGGCCAGGCGGAATAGTGGTTTGCTGTATTTAGGTTAACTGGCATGTATTATATTTTTCATCTCATGTCAAGTTTGTCAGGAGTGCTTTGGAAAAGAGAGCTATGCTACTGTAGGTCACTTCAGTGTATGCATAATGTGGACGAATGACAACATCCTCTCTTGTCAACATCCTGCCTTGGCAGGTAGAATAGTCTAATCTACATTGATGAAAGCTGCGCACTCATCCACTGCTAAGCACAATGAGTCTGGCTCTTCATGAACTCCTGGTCTGCTGCAAGGGGCTGGAGAATGATAAAGCTACAGAGAGGAAGGTAATATCACACCTGCATATAAACAGCATATAAAGAATGAAATTGGATGCATTGCACCAAGCCAACCAGTAGGTGCAAGTAAATCCTACACTTTGATAGCTGTCCTCTCTTCCTGCTTCCAGAAAGAAGCTGAACGCTTCAGACGACTCATTCGAACTCCAGAGGTTGTGCAGGAGTTGGATCGTACATCCGGACCTAAAGATAAAGGCTCCAAGCAACTCACATGGGATGCTGTTTTCAGGTAATCTGTTGTAATCAATTGTGCATGTGCCACAAAAATGCATATAAAGTTATCCATTATAATACCAGTCATGTTTGTTTCTTTGCATCACCCACAAATGAATACTAGCTGACCTCCGGGAAACTTACTGTGCCCGCACTGTAATCAAATAGAAATTTGACCTATTGTACTTAACAACACAGAAAATGATTTGTTTTATATTTAGAATTTCTGATTTATTCCAACTTGTTCCACAAGAATCTGTTCTTACTCCATGTTGTGGGAGATACCTGTAAATTGTGTTTATGCAACAGTTTGGGTTTTATTGGGTTCGGATATCTTTTAGAGGCAATAGCTTTATAAATAAGCATCTTTTTATTCTGTTTTTTCCTCATGTCAGATTTCTGCAGCGTTATGTCCAGAAGGAGACAGAAAGTATGCAATCAAGCAAATCTGTCACAGCAACTACGTTGGCCACACGGAAAAAGAAGATGGCTGAAATGTGCAGCTTAATCAAATACTTCATTCGCTACGCAAACAAACGTAAGGACTCTGTCTTTGCGAGATCCATTAGTGGGTTACAATACAATGCAGTTTAGGTGAAGTGATTGTCATATAACAAGGGTGTTTTGTTCTACATTTTAGTTAATAACTTTCTCTACTTCACTTGACTCATTCATCTGAATAGAAAACAGCAATAATTCTGAGGAGTTAAACATATTGTTGGGATTACAGTTAAAGTGTGTGTCTCTCTCTGCAGGCGGGCCTCGTCTAAAGTGCAGTGAGATGCTGAAACATGTGATGGACGTCCTGCAGAATTCATACAGCTGTTCAGCCTATGGAGAAGATTATAGCAGCCTCCTTTTAAAGGACATCCTCTCTGTCCGCAAGTACTGGTGTGACATCCCTCCACAGCAGTGGCAAAGTCCGTGGGATATTCATTTAAATTACATGTATTTTAGATAAATGATTTTTAGCAAAATTTCATTAGCACTAATCTTATTTGTTGTTTTGCGTCAGCGTTATTACTGTTGTCTGATATTGTAATACCAACTAGTTTAATCCGTTTACTGAATCCCCTTTGTTTATATTTGTGATCCTTAGATATTTTGGACTTGTACTGCAACTTGTTCAACACTTCATCCAAGTCCATCAACCGTGTTTTGGTGAGCAGGGTGATCCACACGGTGGTGCAGGGCTGCTGCATGCAGACTGACGGATTCAACAACTTTCTGTTCAGCTTCTTCTCCAAAGCACTGCTAAATGCCAGGTGAAGACTTTAACCAACATTTTAAATTGAATGGATCTGATAATTCCACCCAACACAATTTTTGGTGCTATCTTGAAAATCCATCATGATTTACTGTGAACATAATGTACACCAGCTAAATAAATAGATGTACTTATTGTTTTCTTTTTCTGTGATCCTGTTAGGCAGGAGAAACACTTGACTGTTTTGGAGCACCTTGTCTCTGGTCTCAACATCTTCTTGAGATCTGCGGCCATGAACTGTCGGATGAGGGTGTGTCACCTGGGAGAGGAGCTGCTACCTTCTATACTGTATGTCTGGGCGGATATGAGGCCCAGCACTGCTCTCAAAGAGGAGATTGTGGAGTTCTTTAACCTGCAGATTTGTGTTCACCACCCAAAAGGAGCCAAGACACAGGATACAGGTAGATTGATCTTTTCTTTTTTCTTTAAAACAGTTTTGTTTCTAGTGTTGGTGATACATTTGGTTGTCTGTAGTGTGGTAAACAGGCTTTATTGTGGGTTGTGTATAGTTCCATATCCTTGCCGCCATCACACCAAATGCTTGCTCTTGGGGGAAATTGTTGTGTCTCTGTAAATTATGAGTGTGGTCTAGACTCTAGACCTACTCTATCTGGAAAGTGTCCTGAGATATTCTGTTATGATTTGTGACTATGAATACAATTAAATTGACTATACAGTTTCACCAACTTGCTGTGAGTAATTTCATCTTTAAAGTTCAAATTGCACCACCAAGGTAAGAGTCCAATACTCAGGAACTCCGATATCAAGCAATCTTTGCAAATTTCTAAACTGACTAAACAAACTAAAACTAACCATAAAAGACAATTTTATACTATGAAATTATTGAAAACCAGTGGCTGAACAGGTGGTTTGCTTTGGAAAACCCATTATTTCAAAGTTAATGAACTAAAACATTAAACCACAGGTATGATCTTAAACAAACAACCATTAACTAGTTGTCCCCCTCTCTCATATTTTAGGTGCTCATGCTGAGGACTGGACCAGGTGGCGAGGTCTGCTGTACAACCTGTATGACGCCTTAATCAGAGAAATTAGCCAGCTAGGCAGCAGAGGGAAGTATGTCACGGGGACCCGACACATTGCTGTCAAAGACAATCTCATTGAGCTCACAGCTGACATCTGTCATCAGGTAATGCAGATCAAGTCTCAAGTATGCATACAGAAAATCACAATTTCATTTTAATGTTAATATTTATGCAATTGTACTGCCAATTTAGCTAATATAAAATTCTGTACATCCGTCTTGACAATATTTTTCTCTCCATCTTGTGTTACCTGCATGTAGCTGTTCAGTGATGACAATGCCACCCATGTATTTGAGGTGACCCAGGCCTCTCTCAGGGCCACCCACATGGGCAGTCCCACCAATGGAGCAGCCAGCAAGCGACGGCGCATCCAACTAGGCTGGGAGGTCCTCCGGGACCATCTGCTGCCTCAGCATAATGACTTTGATGTCATACCATGGTATGAAAATCGCAATCCAATTAATATAAGAACATTTTGTAGGTAAATAAGTTAGTACCAAGAATGGCTGCTTAGATTATTAAGCCCACAAAAAAATTTCTCTCTCAACCTCTGCTGTACTACAACATCAAAAAACTAAAAGCAAATTATATGACAGTATCACAGTAGCAGCTCCCCTATGTCTTCTTTTACAAACCGGTCAAATGGTCTCCAGATTTTCTCATGCACCCCCAATTTGCCTCTCAATATATACTGTATATATGTCAGTCTCTCCATGGACATATAGTACATTGCTCCATATTCTTGATCCAAGCACCAATTGTAGGTGCCTCCATTTTCTTCCAGATGAGAGCTATACTCCTTTTTGCCTGTAGTATAGCAAAATCAATACATTTATATTCTTATATATTCTTGGGGTTTAGATTATTTTTTAATTTGTGGTAAAAAAAACACACAAAGTAGCCTGTTGTTTCTCTGATAGTTCCCACTCAAGATCAAGCGTCATGTTAAAATATTCAAACCCTCTTTTCTCCTCTCAGGCTGCAGATCACTGCAGTGCTGACATTTAAGTACCCGTCCATGGTGCCCAGCCAGGAGCTAATCCCGCTGCTGTCCGTGTTGTACCAGCTCCTGGCAGAGCAGCGGAAAGGAGAGAGGGGGCCGTACGTGCTGCGCTGTCTGAGGGAGGTGGCCCAGTGCCAGGCCCGCTGCCCAGAAAGGGCCCAAGTCCACAGGATGGAGCTGGCCCGGATATGGGGTCGGGTGTGGGCCCTGGCACTGCGAGGGGTCAGCTCGCCACAAACCGAGGCCCTCAGCCTAGACCTGCTTAGCTCCATTGTCCACGGTGGACTGATCAATATGGACAGAGAATTCTGGAAGCTCTTCTCTGGATCAGCATGTAAACCATCTACGTGAGTCTCAATGTATAATGTTCAATTTGTTAATACTAAAAATTATTATGATCAATGTGTGTGTTTTTGTGTTTGCATTAAGTAGCCCTTTCTTCCTCTCTATCCACAGGGGTGCTGCTCTCTGTCTAGCCCAGGCCCTACTAAAGTGTTCAGCCCCTAAAAGTATCATCTCCAGCTCAGGCTGGGACTATGTGGGGGTCACAGAGGGATCTGCATCACCTAACCTGAAGGAGACCCTCGTAGCCTGGCTGCTGATGACGGATCAGAGCGAGGAGATGGAGGATAGCTCCAGACCTCACCCTATCATTTGCAGGTTGGTGTTGTGTTGTTTTTCCATGTTCACTGTAGATTTATCAGACATTGACTATAGATAGTTTTATCCTGGTTCAGTACTTGCTTATTTAATGCTGTAAATTGTAATATCTTTAGACTATCTGCCATAATGGTTAAATGATGGGTTGATACAGTTACAGACTGATGTTCTACAGGGAATTCACTGCATGTACAGAAACAGAAAACCTAAGTTCCAAATGTGAATTACACTTTCCTTTTTCAAAAATGTTCTCTTTGTTAAGATGCATCTATGTTTCTTTGATTTTACGATAAAGGTCTAGAAATTAATGCTTCATTTTGATCTTGTGTGCAGAGACTTTCCATTCAATCTAGTAGCAAACATCCTGGTCTCCCTGACCTTGAAAGACACAAGAACTAGCCTGAAGTTTCTACTGGGTACTAAAGGAGTAGGAAGGTGAGGGAAATTAACAAGTCTCACACACTGTACAGAGTAACTAAATCATAGACACGATGACGAATCCACCCCCTTTCAATCCCCTTTTTGCACAATACAAGTGTCAATTGCCACTTTGGAATAGAAATCATTTAGCTGCCAATTACTTTTTTTCAGTGCCTTTTTTCAAGAACAAACCTCATCCAAAGCCAAAGAACTGGAAGAGATCGAGAGGCTTTACTTGCAGTTCAGCTTCAACACGCTGCCCTCAGCGATGCAAAAGACTGACGAGTCAGTGACGACGGCTTCAGCTGTAGGCCAATTTGCAGCCGTTCCCTGCGTCAGAAAGAAGTTGGAGCAATCCCTGCTTTGTGTGGCTGACAACCTGCTCAACTGCTACTCTCCTGATGTGAGTGGAAGTTAATGCTTGTGTGTTTATGTGTCTGTGTAGTCATGAAAGTGACTGACCAACTGGTATTTCTTCTGATTCCCCCTACCAAAGTCTCAGTCCACTCCTCCAGAGTGTCTGGTGCGCTGTTTGAGTCTGCTGACTGGTGTTCTAGCAAGTTACGTGTCCACTAGGTATCTGACTGAGGAGGAGGCCTGCCGCTCACAGCTCTTCACTAAAGCCAAGGTATCATTCAGATGCATTGCAGTAGATTTGTCAGTACATCCTTTGGTGATTATTCATCCCAGCCTCTTAAAAATTAAAAACATTACGTCAAAGCATAGAAGAATTTAAGGTTGTTGGTGTGTTTTTATTACCAGGCCCTGGCTCAGGACTTCAGTGGTTTTGTTTCCAGTGTGAAAGTGAAAATGACAGAGGAAGGAACCACGAGCACACTTAGATCCGTCATGAAGCTCTGCACACATTCAGCCAGCAGAAAAAACAAGGTGACATCATGACAACATTCATAAGCTGAAATAATACAGCAGTTAGATTAACTTTAACAATGTATGGACAATCCAGCCATTAAGTCTGAACCAGCCACCAGGCCAACCATTCTATGCATATACATTCAAAATGAAGTCTGGTGTCCCAGAGCTCTTTTTTTGGACTTAGTTAATCTTTTTGTCCTTTTTTTGTGCAGGATAATGTTCATCCTATCTCCTCCAGTCTGTTCATTATGATTCTGCCGGCTAGTCTCCTCAGTGAACTGGCTGAGATCTGCAAACTCTTGGTAAGTGACATATACATATATAAATATAGTACAATCAAGATGCTTGTGGGCTGAGGATAAAACAGGAAAATCTGTAATTCAAGCACAGAGCTGATGCGCTGAATTAGTCTCACTTCCTCTCATCTCTTCAGTTAAGCAGTGTTTCTAAGAGAGTCAGTGTTGTGGATGAAGACGATCATATGGATGATGACTGGGACGTGACCAGAACTCAACAAGGAGACGACATAGACTTGTTCGATGAGGGCGAAGAGTCCCACAGCAGCACCAATGGGACCCACAGACAGAAGGGAGACAACAGTGACACTTCCTGTGGGCCAGGTGAGGAGGGATCCCTTGCTCTTCAAATCAGTGCCTTTTCCTTGGATCAGAAATATTTTGTATAATTTAGTACCACACATATAAAGTACCACACAAATTGGACCATTTTCTAAAAGAGTGTCCACTAAATTACACCATACATTGAGCACCTGTTATAAATACAGTATTATATGGTAAACAAAGGTGGAATTGCACTTGTATGGGGAATACAGTGTGTTAATACATGTAGTGCCAAGTCTGCTTACATATAGCAGAGGTAGTTGGTGGGAAAAAAACAGCTATGATTTGTTTTTGGTTTGTTTAAACCTGACACCAGCAAAACCATTTTAGCAGAAGTTGCTGATCATCCTGTCAGTGGATAACCGGTAAAAGAATCTTGGTTCTTTCCTCCGTCAGGTGCAAGAAGTCTGTTAGCAGACGATTATCTGGCCCAACAGGACCTGGCTCTCCTTGCAGTCTTGGAGTTCCTGTGTGAGTGCGGCTCCATCCAGCCCGTCCACGGTCTGCTTTTTAAACCGCAGGAGGTGCGGCGCAGGCTGCTGCAGTTGGTTGAGCAGATGGACTTTAACAAAGCCCTGCACCTCAACATGGTGGGTAGCAGCTGCTGTGGAGTGTCATGGTTGCTGTGGCAATGATGGTTCAGCTGACGAACACTAATATCTGGTTCTCTTCCAGTATCTCGTCCTGTTGAAGAAGCTTCCTGCTGAGGACTCGCTCTCTCCGGAGGAATTTGATTCGCTGCTTCGTCCTCTAGCGTACGGAAATCTTTCTGTGACACAAATGAATGTTTTCTTTTAGAATGCATCCATTTCTGTCTTAAAATAGAATCTCATCATGTTTAATGTATTACACCTGTGTGTTATGCTGTGTTTACAGGGACCTGTGTTCTCTGTACCGTCAGGACCAAGAGATCTGTGCTGCTGTTCTGCTGGGTTTGTTACCCTCCATCAAGAGCCTCGGGAAAACCCACCACGTGCCAGAGGAGATGAGACATGTTCAGGGATCTCTGCTAAAAGTGGTGTCGGGATTCTGGTTAGCTGCGTATTTTTACAATATGAACAGACGCAGGGTTGGTCTGTAAGAGATTATTTCCCTAAAATGAAACCTCTGTCTGTGGGAAGGAGCCTTCAGTCTTTGAAAGAGGAGGATCAAGTGTAAAATATGTGTCCTCTGGTTGTCACAGAAAAGCAAAGTCTTTTCTAAAAGTTATTTGAAGAAAAGGCTACAGCATTAGACTTTGAAAACATGACTCACGGTTTTCTGTTAATGTCTCTCTGATACTAACTCAATCACTATGCTGTGTTTCAGTTTCCTGAGCCAAACAGGGAAATGCATGGCAGCTGTACGAGCTGCTTTAGTGAGATGTCTGGTTGCCTTGCTGGAGGTGAGCTATCACAGAGGTTTAGGCAATACTATTGCAAAGTTATTGTATGTATCTGCACAATGAAATCTTGTATTTCTATTCTTTTATATCTGATTCTGAATGAATGACATAAGCCAGACACCTTATTATTATTTTTTTATTAGTTTATTTATCAAGGACAATGCAGCGCACATTATACATATTGTGATAGTTTATTAAACTTTGAGGGTCCATGCTTATCTGTTTGACTGGGAAGAGAACGGGTTTCTTTATTGACTAGTGTGTTTTTTTTTAGTCAAAAGATTAAAGCTGGTTTCAATATTTTAGGTGCCTAAATTGTTTCAGAACAACGCTTTCAGTCTATATCTTAACACTTAAGACTGGAGAATAAAAAATGTACCACAAACCTTCACCCTCTTCTCAACTATTCTGTATATTCTCTTTATGTTTAAGTTAATTATCAATATATAAATTCTATTAGCAGCGCCTCTTTTTGTGTTTTTGACTTCTCTCCCCTCTGACAGGCCGATCCGTGTTGTAAGTGGGCATTCTTAAGTATCAGAGGGCCTGACCGAGAGGAAGACCCAGTGTCTGTCATCCTTCCATCTCACCTCGCAGATTCCCACCACCAAGTCCGCATGCTGGTAGCTATGTCAGTGGAGAGGTATGCTTTAGCCGGGGACTGATAATGTATCAGGAAGGGTACATTTTTATGTTTTTATGTACATTACACAATATATGTCACATTACATCTTAACATGGTAAATCATGGAGCTGATTGTCACCATTATTCTCTTGCGTCTCCAGGTTGTTTCTGGAGCTAAGACCAGAGCATCCAGATAAGAGAAACATGCTGCCGCTTAAACACCAGCAGGCGGCTTTTGAGAATGTTTACCTGAAGGCTCAGGAAGGAATGAAGCTCCAAGTAAGTTCATTAGGTGTTGTCATAAATCAGGAATATTTGATTATGCATGCGTTTTCCACCTCTGTTTGTTTTCCTAATGCTTCTTGCGTCTCTGTGATCATCCATAGAGAAGCAGCTCTTCAGAGGACCAGCACGACGAGTCCTTTAACCGCAAGGCCACCCTGTTGAAGAGTTTGTCTGTTGTGCTGTGTTGTAGCCCAGTCTGTGAAAAGCAGTCTCTGTTTGCCCTCTTCCAGTCCTACAAGGAGAACAATATAGAGGAACAGCTCATCAAAAAGGTAATGATTTCAGGGCCCTGTTCATTGTGGAAATTGAATAAAAAATAACACATTATAATACATTTTAAAAATGAAATAAATCTTACTCGCATAACTAATCTGATACTTGAGTGATCTTTTGTTTTTCAGTTAGAGCTTATTTTTATGCATCACTGTATGCCCTAAAAACCAAGCGAAATCTTGCCCTTTTTCCTATAAAACAACAAACTAGAGAACGAGCAGAGTAAGATGAACTGTTTCTGTCTTTCTTTTTGTTACAGATGCTGTGCAGTGTATCCAGAGCGCTGGGCTACAGGAGCGGGAAAACACTTGTCACTTCTCACCTGTACTACTTGGTAGCTGAGTGGCTCGCGCAGAGACAGTCTGATGATCGCTACACTCTTGGATCTTTTCCCTATACCCTCCTGGACCACGACACAGTCAAAGATTTCTATAAGTGAGGAACTAAACTTCTATTATTTTCCTTTTATGCTACACAAATCCATTTGATGTCATTTTCACCAGTGTGCAATGATATGACATTAAGTAAAACACTATGAAGGAATGGTTGATTATATTAAAATCCAACATCGTGTGTGCCCTTGAAGGTCTTCCTACCAGGTTTTGATCCCCCACCTGGTCTTCCTTGATGACTTTGAGCAGGTGAAGTCTATTGGCAGGTATCTTGAGAAGGACTGGAAAGAGTTATTGGCCAACTGTTTTCCCAAGATCATGGTCAACATCCTGCCGTACTTTGCCTTGTCTGGCCAGGATTCACAGGTCGCACAGCAGAGAGAGAAGGCCCACAAAGTGTACGACCTGCTCAAAGATGCCAACTGTCTGGGCAAACAGGTAAGCACAGCTATTTAACATCAGCCTACATCTGGGAATTAGACTTCTTATTCTATTAAGCTTCATGACAATAATTAACTTTTTAAAACCGTGAAAGAGACAGCAAGGGAAAGCAAATACATTTAATTGTTGGACCAGGTGTGGACATATAGTACACTTATCTAAATCACATTAAAATTGAAAGTATAAGGTACATCTGAAGTGCAAAAGGACAGAGACGTGTGTGACTGTTGTGAGGTTTCCATAATGTTCTGTAACATGGCATTTGTTGGAAAGCGTTTGCACATTGCACATGTGTTGCCCCAGTCTAAAAAGTTCGCTTAACTGGTCTTTGTCTGTTCTGAGATCTGTACAAAAGGTTATACAGGATCCCAGGGTGTGCAGTGTGTGCCACATATGATAAAAATATCCATTAATTGAATGGCAAATTGAACTGACTGTGCTACACATCTGTTCCCATGTTTTTTCATGTGTCTGCAGCAAATCGACAACCTGATCCACAGTAACCTGGCAGACATAGTGGTGGAACTGCTGATGACTCTGTATGAAGGAAGTGGAGCTGAAGGGGACAGAGGAGACCTGAAACGCTTTACAGGGTAATGGTAGTTAAAACTTACCATGTTTTTTTTTTTTTTTGTCCTTTTTTATTTATTTGTTCATTTGTTTATCCATTTATTGTTTAACCCCAGTTTCACCCTGGGCTTTAATAATTGTCTATCCATCAATCAAATGTTTTTTAAAGAAAAAGTATGACTAAATAACTGTTTAATGCTCCTCAGGGAACTGGACCCTGTACCAAACCCACCATACTTCAGCTCTTATGTCATTAAAGCTACACTGGACTACCTCAGCATGTGCCACAGTGCAAACCACAAAACTTTGGTAGCCATTCTGTCAAAAACTCCGGTAAGACATTCGAGTTGGCCCTGATTGGAACTACTTGTCTTTTTTTGCTTTCTTGTTTTACCGTTTGTGTTTTTACTGTTCTATATTTTTGTCCTGATTGTTGTCCCTTCTTTGTGCTGTAGATTTCTATCCAGAGGATTCTGCTGGCGGTGTGTGAAAGAGCAGCAGAGACGACCAACAGTTATGAACGTCATCGCATCCTCCTCATGTATCACCTGTTTGTCAGCCTGCTGCTCAGAGAGGTGAAGGACGGCCTGGGAGGAGCCTGGGCCTTTGTCCTCAGAGACATCATCTACACACTCATTCACCATATCAACACAAGGTTGGTGCACACAAATACTCACAGGTAACATACATGCAGTGTCACACATGCTGTGTAGACACAAACAATGCACTTCCCTGAGAACGTCTGTGTTTCTCTCACCCTCAGACCAGTTCACTGTGATGAGGTTTCTAACCGAAGCCTCTCCCTGTGCTGTGACCTGTTGACCGCTGTGTGTCGGGCAGCTCTGCAGTTCTGTGATGATGCTCTAGATTGCCACCTACAGGTCATCGTTGGGACTCTCACAGTTCTGGTGTCCAGCCGGCCCACCATCTCACAGCAGGTAAGTGACAGGGATTCTGTTTTGCAGGTTCAATATTAATTATATGTAATTATTATTGAATGGAGAAAAATGCAACACAATTCTGCATTTAAAGTGATGGTTCGGAGTAATTTACCCTAGGGTCCTTTGCACCATGACCTCGACCCGAAACACCCCAGAAGCTTTTTTCACCTGGGTCTAACATTGGGCGAGTTAGCGTAGAGTAGCGTTAGCCGCTGAATAGCTAAGCGCAGGGGCTAATGGACCCACGTTTATATCACAGTGAATACGCCCCACTAATAATGCCCGAAATGATACCAAAGGTCTACACTAGTACAAATAGGTTATACACTCCTAAAAACGATGGATTGGAAAGTTTGTAAGTACACCAGAAGTTTATGAACGCACTTGCCTTCTCTTCTGCTCTCTGTTGCTGCTGCTGCTACCTGCAGTTAGACGAAGTGCTTAGGGCTGTCTACAAATTACTACACGAAAGAGATACAACAAAAATATGTATTAATTTAATGATTAAATAAGGTAATGTCTCCAAACTTACCTCAATTATTACTTGTCTCCTGCTAGTTATATTACAGCACTTACTTTAAAAAATAAGTTAAATTAAAAAATATTTTTGTTGCATCTCTTTTCGGTGTTGTTGTATTTAGACGTTCCTAGCACTCGCTCTCCCGTAGCAACAACAACCGCAGAGAGCAGAAGCCAGCAGGCAAGTGTTATTTACATAAACTTCTGGTGTATTCCACAAACTTTCCAATCCATCGCTTTTTTGAGTGCAAACCTATATATACTAGTGTAGACCTTGGTATCATTCCGAGCATTATGAAGTGGGTCATTAAAAAAAACGTAGCGTCCATAACCCCCCTAACTATTCAGCGGTAACGCTACTGTTGACTAACTCTCCCAATGGAAGACCAGGTGAAAAAATGGGGGGTGTGCAAAGGACCCTAGGGTAACTTACTCCGAACCATCACTTTAAGAAGGCATGCATTATGCAACACTGCTATGCTACGCTGTGGACAAAAGCGTCCACTTCCTTCACAAGTGGACATTTGGGCCCTTGAATAAACATTTTTCTAAATATGTTACCATTTCAGAGACTTTTTTTTTTTTACATCCAAAGCAAGTGCAAAACATTTACTTAAAAAAACACAAATAAAAAAAAACAAAAAAACTTAAATTTCAGGGTAGTACTGTTTTTCACTTATCAAGCTCCCCTTAAGACATTTATTATTGTTTTGCATTTTGAACTGTTTGTGAGAAATGTCTGCCTCCTTTCCTCTCTGGCCCTCTAGGTGCTTAGTCTTTTGCAGTTTCTCGTGATAGAAAATCAACAGAAGTTAAAAGGAGCCATCAGCAGGTTGGAACCTTTTCCTGACCTCCCTGAATTCAAAGAGCTGCGGTCTGTACAGCATAAGCTCAAACATAACACTGGGACCTTTACACTGAGACAGGTAATGGCCTAACTAACTTATCGAAGCATTACTATCTATCTGTATTTTTTAATGCATATGTAGCTGATTCCTCAGTAAATTGAGGGGTGGGTCATAGTTATCAAGGAAAAGGAACAATACTAAATTTCATTGCTGACCTACATCCTCCATGTTTTCCTTTTACAGGAGATAGCCCACTTCCTGTCAGTGACGTCCTGTGACTCCTTACCTCTGACCAGACTGGAGGGGCTGAAGGAGCTCACCAGACAGCTGCATGACAACAAGGGACAGATCAGAGAGCTGCTCAAAGAGTCCCAAGGTACAATGCCAGATGTGGAAACATGGTCTATGCATAAAATAAAAGTTGTGGCATCTTAAATGTCTAATGAGCTTGTTCTGTCTCTCCTTGTCCTCCCCTGCAGCTGAACCCACTGACAGTGTGCTGGTGAGGCTGGTTCTCAGTCTGCTGCAGCTCTGTAAGCTAGCAGTCAACCACCAGGGAGGAGCCAACATTTTAGGTATGAAATCCAATAACTTCTATAGCGACAGCAGCTGTGTTCTTGGCCATGTATGGAAGCATTAATCACAAACACAAATCTCTTCCTGCAGAGGCAGCAGGCAGCTGTCTGGGAGAACTGGGTCCTGTGGATTTCTCCACAATCGCTCTACTTCATGGCAGAGACCCCCTTTATGAAAAGGCTGTGTCTCTCTTCACCTCCACTGAGTCGCAGTGTCTTTACATCATCCTCAACTGCATGAATGATGCACTCACTCAACAGCGGTACACTAAACCCTAGATTTTATTAATCCAAAGTTTGTTGTACATGACTATGACTATGAAGGAGCAAGCGGTTTGTGTTTGTATTGATTGCGTTCTGTGCTTTTCTTGTGTGCCAGTATTGAGGTGAGGCAGGCAGCCGCTCAGTGTGTGATGAGCATCCTCGCCACTCAGTCTGGAGTCGACTTCTGGGAGCAACACAAAGACAACAGAGACCCCATGCTGGCCTACCTCAATCCTTTTAGAAAGGCCAAGAAAAAGGTGGGTTACAGATGTCGTATTTACAGTATGTATGTATACTAAATTAATTAAAAAAAGATCAACCCAAATACGTTTTTACCACTCTGCTCTAAAAATCACTTTTATATTATAAATACAAGTATGAATGTGTTTTTGTGTATGCACATGTAACGTCTTTGTCTCCCTGATTAGGGGGAAGCTGTGAGTGCTGAGGTGAGTTCGGAGGCCAGGGAGAAGCTGGAGAGTCAGGAGTTTTGGATTCCGCAGGCGGGCAGCCACAAAGCCTGGCTGAAGGCTCTATGCACCGCCCTGCTCGACAGCGGAGGAGTCAGGAGTGAAGCTCTGCTGCTGTCACGGCCATTGTGTCTGGTGAGCACACGGAAGATACCTTGAGAACTCTTACCCTTCATAACTGGACTGCCTACTACACATACACAGTTTGCATGTGGATCCATGTGCCTAAAAGTATCCAGATCTTGGATTGTGTTTAATTTCTGTCTGTGCTTTGGAGCATTTTGGAGCATTTGTGGTCCACATTTTGTTACATAGCAGAGCTCCAGATCTAAGCACACCTTATTTCCCCCGTCTGTCTCCAGGTGAGGGTGGACTGCTGTCAAAGGCTGCTGCCCCTCATCATCCACTCCATCCTTCTGGATGACTCTAATGGTTCGTGGAGGGAGCTGCTCTCCTCCCACATTCAGGACTTCTTCAGCTTTTGTTCAAGAAGCGCTCAGGCCTCCAGTCGTTCTGCAACACCTCTCAACTCTGACTCTGGTAAGTTTAAGAGTATGGCAAATAATAATGTATCTGTCTTTTCATCTACTCACATTCAGTAGACTGTATGGTTTTCTTTGTTTGTGATTAGCATTTATCATTCTTCACAGAGTCAGACGCTGCCAGCCAGGGCTTGTACGACAAGACCTCACTTCGTACCATGCTTGCTGTTATTGACTATCTGAGACACCAACAGAGACCACTGGACGCTGATAGGTTTGCACTGTTATTGTAATCAAATCTGTTTTATATAAAAGTTATTGTTCAGGCACTCTGCATTTTCTATTTGGACCTGCTCTCTCCCTGATTTGCTCATACTACAGCAAACTGACGTGTCTTCACTAATGTAGGTGTATGTAAAATGACATGCAGTGTGTGGAGTGTCTTTGAAATAAACCCTGTATCCTTCTTCCAGCAACTCCTGTGGCACAGTGTGCGACTCAAACTTCTGGCTGGAGCTGAACTATCTGGAGGTGGCCAAAGCTGCTCAGTCCTGCTCAGCACATTTTACCGCTCTGCTGTACACTGAGATCTATGTGGACAAGATCAAAGCTAACATGGAGGACAGTCGAAGGTATGCAGAGAGTTTAACTTTAAAACATGGGATTTTAATTCATGTCTAGTTATGTGATGGATTAAGACCTTTCCATATTATTTTAAGTTAACTTTTACTTTTCATATGCATAAAATGTTAAATGTGCACTCTATGTGCCACAATATGTATATGTTGTTTTTCCTTTCTTTTTTTTTTTGCAGTTTTAATGTTTGTTTTTTTAAATCTGGGTTATAATAGAAAAACTAAATCTAGATCAATTCATTTTTTTTGTGTGTGTGTTTTGAGAGTTTTATCCAATTCTCCCTTTTTTTTTTTGGATCCATGTATTTACCAAATCTGCAGAACCAAGTCCAGAGTGACACGTAAGATCAATTTTGAAGAGAACAGCCAGAACTTCACCATCTCCAGCCTGACTGAGAAGAGTAGGGAGGACACTAATATCAGCCTGCAGGTCAGTTCTTTATGTAACAATTTTGTTTTGTAAATTAACAATAAAAACCAATTGCTCATTCAGATTTCTCCTTGATGTAAAAACATATTTCTGAAAAAGTCCCCCTGGAAATAACAGTTACAGTTTGATGTGTAGTGTAATGACTACCAACTTCAAACTCAAATTATTCACCAAAGCTCAACATGCATTGTAAAGTACAGGGATTGGGCACAACAATGTAAATGGCTGTAAAATAGTTTATTCGGTCATTCTGTCATGTGTATTAAAATAATTATTTCATTTGTTCTGTGTACGACTCTCTTACATGTTTGTAGGAGCTGCTGATTGAGGTGTATCGCAGCATCGGAGAGCCTGATAGTCTGTATGGCTGCAGCGGGGAGACGATGACCAGTCCGCTGACAAGGTAATCAATATGTTGATTAATGAGACCTGCATCCCTTCACATTATCACTTGTAACCTGGTGTGTTCAGTCATTATCAGAACTACAAAAGGTTGTTTTGTCACGTTCATTTATAGGATTCGAACCTATGAACATGAGGCTATGTGGGGGAAGGCCCTGACTTCATACGACCTTCACTCTACTCTGCCTGAAGTTACTCGACAAGTG
The DNA here is from genome assembly GCF_010015445.1 of Perca fluviatilis. Classification (NCBI taxonomy): domain Eukaryota; kingdom Metazoa; phylum Chordata; class Actinopteri; order Perciformes; family Percidae; genus Perca; species Perca fluviatilis. The sequence goes on along the minus strand of NC_053113.1, from coordinate 23,742,402 downwards.
GGAATTGTGGAGGTAAAATAATGAAAGAAAGTTAGATTCTAATGTGTTATATCACAGCCTTTCTCAAACGTTTTTGGTGCCAAGGCCCAGTAATGTTTAGCCCTCGTCCTCTGTGCCCCACTCATGTAATGTATTGGGAAAATAAAGACTATTTGTTCATTCTATGAAACATTTAATGAATTATTTACAGTTACATTTAGAGATGCACAGAGGTTAGAGAAGCACAATAGTGGCCTAAAGTTTCCCAGTATCCTCCACCCTGGTGAGCTGGCACAAACATCTGGACCAGTCACATCTGGTCTGGCAACCCAGTGGCATAGGTTTTATTTCCAGATTTTGTGAAGAGATATAATTTTTAATTTTTATGCACCTATTTCTACCCTTTTCTACATCAATTTATGCTGGAACAAATTGAAAATATAGAAAAAATAAGGCCCTCAGGCATTCTGTATTACTTTCAACTACTATGTCAACACACATGTAGGCCTAATTTACTCTTCCCTCCTCTTTTGCGTCTTTTGTTGGGGAAGTAACCTCTTTAAATGTGCATGTGGGACTTATTCATGTGAATCATACATTAATTAATTTTAATTCATTTATAAACCCCTGGACTAAAATAGCTCAGATGTGTTTCAGCAAGATTTCTGCTCATGTTTAAAACTTTCTGTGCACATTCAAAAAATGACTCCTCCCATCTGTGTTCTCCGGATTTGGAGAGTTGTAATATAGTCTGCTGTGCACATGTTATTGCTCCGCTGATATGGTAGTATCTCATTCAGTCTGACAGACACAGAGGCCCATTTGGGTCTCTGGTCTCTGACAAAGCTTAGAGAAGTGGTTGTATGTTGCTCTCTATCGGAGGTGGAGCACGGATGCACCGCGTCACTGCCCGCAGCAGAGCGAGTCCACTAGAATTAACTAAAGTTGCTACACTTACCAGCCGCGCTGCTCACCTCTATTTTTACAGAGAGAGTGGACACAAAGCGACGGACGGTTCTGCTTCAGAGCTCTGTGTGTTTGAAAATGTAGCAATATTATTGCACACCTAAACTTTGTATTATCTAGATTTAAAATTACATTCGGGGGTACAGTCAAAACATTCGGGGCTGAAGCCCTGGAAAAGTGGCCTGGTTGACGCTGACAGAGTTGCCAGAACAGAGGAAGACACCTGTTTGATTTGAGCCATGACACCTGCGTGCCTCCCTATCATCCTGTGTGTGCAGACTCTAATACAGCGGTCCCACAGCAGCCCATGCCCGGTTATGTATTCATCAATAACTCTAAATATTTATTTTATGTATTTGGGGGGTCCCGGCCCAGCATTCCTCCAAGGTCCGGTGCCGGTCCACATTTAATTTATAAATACATTAATTATATCAAGAATTAATGCAGTGTAGTTCAGCCTCTTCAGTTGTAATCTTTGCTCCAACAGGGCCTGCAGAACTTTGGTCTGTGCAGCATTCTTGCCACCTACATGAGGGGTCTGGAGAGTGAAGGGGTGGAGTGGGGAGCCGAGCTGAGAGAGCTTCGCTTCAAAGCCGCCTGGAGGAACACACAGTGGGACTGTGAGCTGTTGGAGAGGTGAGGCGAAGCGGAACATAAACACACAGCTGAGAGCGCGGTGCCTGCTACACAAAACACAACTGTAAACCATCAGAGAATCGGAGGCAATCTCTCACTTATTAAATTTTTCCTCCAAATCTAATTTGTTGTATCAGGAGTGAGAAATCCAAACCAGGCTTCCACGAATCAGTGTTTTGTTCCCTGCAAGCGCTGAGGGACAAAGAGTTCTCCATATTTGATGAAACTATGAAACAGGCCAGGTATAGTAGACATTTAGGACACTCATGGAATTTCAAGTTTGAACTCTTAATTCAATTCTCCACTTGTAAAATAATTCACCAATCTACTGTATGCGCTTGTGTGTTTTCACAGGGTTGCAGATGTGGAGGAGCTGTGCAGAGGCAGTCTAGAGGCTGTGTCTTCTCTGTACCCGGCTCTCAGGAACCTGCAGAGCATCAGGGAGCTGGAGAGCGTTAAACAGCTCTTTTCTAGGTGACATTAGCAGTAAAACATTCGTAACAACATACCACATAGTCATTAACACAGGAAAAGAGTCTTGAGGGTTTATTTGTTTCCTGCCATCTTGGGTTGTGTTGATGGAGATGTCTACTGCAGTGAATTTTTTTTAGAAACTTTCCCTAATATACAGTACATTTGTTTATGTACTTTTTTATATCAGGCCCTTCTCAGATGTGACTCTGACGGAAGTTTGCAGCCAGTGGCGACAGCACTCCCAGCTTCTCGCTGACAGTGACTTTGCTTTGGTGGAGCCCATTCTGGCTGTCCGCTCTGTGGCCCAGCACACCCTGATGTCCACGGTGGGAAACCCCGACAGCACCCAGTACCTCAGCTCTGTGCTCACTGACCACCTCATGGAGCTCTGCCGGTTGGCTCGCAAGGCTGGGAATACACAGGTAGCATCTGAGTGTGTTTGTGTGTTTGTGTGTTTGTGTGTTTGTGTGTGTGTGTGTGTGTGTGTGTGTGTGTGTGTGTGTGTGTGTGTGTCTTTTATTTTCTATGTGAATATGATCAGCACGGTTAACTACAAAATGCTCACAGTGTTGTGATTCCTGTCCAGCTGGCAGAGCGGGCAGTCTTCCAGATGAAGCAGCATGGTGGTGGAGGGTCCTGGGCATCATCCCCTGTGTTGTCATGGCAACTGGAAGAAGCCCAGGTGTTCTGGGCAAAGGGAGAGCAGGGATTGGCGCTGGGCCTGCTAAGAGGGATGATACACAACCTTGAAGAAAAGGTCAGACACAAACACCGCTTTAGAAGATATTTATCACCTGTGTTGTATCAAAAACCTTACTTTAATTATGGAACATACTTAAATGTTATAATGCTATCCCCTGAGGCTATTTTCCACATGTAACACAGTGAGATTGAGAAGTTTTTGAACATGACTAACTTCATCATCATGCATCGGAACAAAAAGAATTGGGTAAAATCAAAACTTACAAGAAGTTTTGTTTTTTGTTGGTTAGGTGGACTTGAATCCTGCTCTGGTCCCGGTCTACACTGAGTGCCTCAGGCTGTGTGGTAACTGGCTGGCTGAGACCTGCCTGGAAAGCCCTGGAGTAATACTGGAGAAGTACCTGGAGAGGGTAAGAGGAAGCTAAAAGATAATGACCCTATTTATTGGGCAAGCCTTGTTCTATGACTTACAATATGTTAAGGGATATCTGCTTAGGAAAACATAACTGTTTTCATACAAACTCATTAGATGTCATAAAAGGGGTTGTACAGATTTAAAAATAGTTTTGTCATTGCTTAAATAAAAATCAGCTTCAGTGCAGAACTATTTTCTACCAAGACCTTTTTTTTCTTGTTCATGTGAGTGGCAAAAGCAGGCAGACAGGAAACTAAAAGGTCTCAAATTACCTAATACATTTGACTTAATGAATCTCTGTAACACATATTCGTACACACGCAGCAGGCCTCCCTCAGAGAACTGAATGAGTTATTACCCATCAGCCAGGCAGTGTCTGGCCACCCGCACTCTTATATACAGACATTCATTATTAATGTCCAGATAAATTAGGAGCAGGCCCAAAGACATAAATATTAAACTTCTGCGAGTTTACAGTTTATGCCCTCGGGCTACAGCAGATTCATATGGACAAAATAAAATTATTCATGTGCGTGTTTGTGTTTGCCTGTACCTGTGTGCCATTGCCATCCAACCTTTTTTTGTAGTGATATTTCTTGAGCTTTTTAAGTGCTTCTAGTGGAAGTAGTAGCCCACAGTTTTTACATTTTTCCATTGACACCTTTACCTTTTTTTTTTTCACTGCTGTAAAAGTCTCTCATGTGCTGTTCTCTCAGGCCGTGGAGGTGATCGAGCAGGAATCAGGAGTTCAGGACTCCAGGCTGCAGAGTCAGCGGACTGAGGCCTTCCTGTCACTGGCCCGCTTCTCTGACGCTCAGTACCAGAGCATCGACAAATACATGAACTCCTCTGAGTTTGAGAACAAGCAGGCGCTGCTGGAGAAGGCCAAAGAAGAAGTGGACTTGATGAAGGAGCGTAAAGTGACGTCCAACAGGTCTGTGATAACAAATCTACTTGTTTTGTTTTTTACTTCTTTAAATCACAATTTTTTAAAACACTGTTTTTTGCTACACGGCGGCTCCTTTCCGTAAAGAGATTTAACATTTTAGATGTGCTCTTCTTTTTGACTTCACAGGTACACAATAAAGGTGCAGAGAGAGCTAGAGCTGGATGAGAAGGCCCTGTCCAACCTGCAGGCAGACAGACAGCGTTTCCTGTGTAAGGCGGTGGAGAATTACATCCAGTGTCTGGAGCAAGGTGAGGAGCACGACACCTGGGTGTTCCGCCTGGCTTCACTCTGGCTGGAGAATGCCGACGTTAAGACCGTAAACGTCATGATGAAGGTTGGTAAAACGCACCCAAATTGCTTTGCATTTAAGTTTGGGATAAAAGCCACTCTGTAAGATGAAAGCTCAATGCTTAAGATTTCACTTATTTTGTGTTCCAGAAAGGGGTGAAGCAGATTCCTTCCTACAAGTTTCTGCCTCTCATGTATCAGCTGGCAGCTCGCATGGGAACCAAGATGGTAACTGGCGTCACTGAGGACACGGGCTTCCATGATGTCCTCATCGATGTAATGCAATTTTTGTATTTTTTATTAATAAACATTAACGGCTGTATTTTATTGGTCTCCTGCAAGACGCAGCCATCTACAGCTGACTTTTCTCAATGCTGACTTTCGTGTACCTGCAGAATTAGTCCAGCCAGTGTCCCTCAATTCCTGAGAAAACCCAACTTTGTAGCAAACACAAGATTTTACCTGCTGTTTTCTCTCCTCACAGCTGATCTACCGAGCGTCTCTGGAGCACCCTCACCACACACTCTTCATCATCCTTGCCCTGGTGAACGCCAACAAAGACGAAAACTTTTGCAAGACCCGGCTGTCTAAGAGCACTCCACGGCAGCCCTCACCATTTGACCTGGTGAGACTTATTAGATAGTTCTCCGTTTCATGTGTAGCTTGAACGTGACACATATTCATGATGTTGGAATACAAAGAAAAAGTGAGGCTCCTCCAAGGTTTATGTAGCCATTAGTTTTATTCTACATTAGTTTTATTCTATACCAGTCTTGTTTTGAAGTAGAAAATGCACCATTGTCCTTCAGCCACCTTTCCAAAATAATTCTCTGCAGAGCTTTTTTAAAGGTCCGGTGTGTAGGAATTTCTCCATCTAGCAGTGAGATCATATATCTCAATCAACTCTCTCGCACCACGCAGTTCAAAGTACGTATTACAGCTACGGTAGCCTTCACGCTTCAAAAAGCCGGTCTCTTGCTCTTTTCAATATCCTTTTTCTTTTTCTGGGCGAAGAAGAAGTTTACTGCTGTTCCTGAAATTTGGATTTTGAATATGTGTGGTCCTCCATGTTTCCTTCTTCAAACTTGCCTGGGCCGGGAAGCGACGATACCCATTAGCAGCATTAGCAGCAACTGTGAGTTTATCACGTGACAGCGAAAACGCGAAAGGCGGAGCAGTATGTCCTGTATGTCCCTTACCGGCTAACGTATTTCAAGATGGCGCATGAATATGGAGCGTCTACCCCAGTTCATGCGAATGCAAGTGTAAAATTTCAAGCCAAAAGGAATACTTGGAATTGATGGTGGAGGTAAATATTCATGAAAAAGGACAAGTTTGTGAATGGGCAACACAGATTTTGACCTAAACACGTTACACAATGGACCTTTAACACCACCAGTTCTATTTTTGCACTGTTTTTGTTTCTCGTGCAGGAGCGTTCAGATGTGGCCCAGAAGATCATCAGTGCGATCAGGAAAAAGAGAGGCGAAATGATCCGAGGGATCGAGCGTCTGTGTGATGCCTACATCACTCTGGCTTATATGGACGCCAGCAAACACAAGACCGAGAAGAGTGAGTAGTCAAAGCACAGTGACGTCTTTAAACAAACACAGATGGTGGCATTTCAAGGATTTAAGGCTTTCTGTCATTTTTTAAATGTCAAGAAATTCAAACATTTATCCTACATACTTTATTTCTGTTTGATTAAGAGTAAAATTGGGGGAAGGATGCTTCTCTTTTCCTTACCCCTGAATGTGTGTATTATATGTCCAGCTGCTAAGTCATCCTTTGTGTCCTTGTTTCATTGTAGAGGCTATTCCCATCCCCGCTGATCAGCCCATCATGCAAATCAAAGACCTGGATGAGGTTGTCATCCCCACAATGGAGATCAAGGTGAGAGGTGATCAAACTTCTCAATTTTCATTCACTTGCTCAAATATTTACGGATGCTAGGGAGTTCCTATTAAGTTTTACAAGGAATGATGGGATTGATTTGATTTAATTTGATTGACCCAGTGGATTTTATTTGGATGATATTCTAGTTGAATGTCAAATAATGTGAAGATTTCCCTTTTTTTTTTTTATTTTTGTTCATGTGAAAAAATAGATCTTCGATTTTCTGTCTGAGTTGCTTGAACATCGTTGGCAGTAAATCACTCGTCAGACTTACAGACTTCTCAAACCTTAAATTTGAACTTCCCTTCTTGTGATATCAAATCAGTGTTTGATCACTTGTTTCCTGTCCCACATGTTAAACAACAGTACAATAAAAAACTCCTCCAGACCAAACCAGCTCCATCGATGACACGTGCATTTCAATATTAAATTTTTTAGGACAATATCTTTTAAAAACTGTTTTGTGAGATACCAAGTGTTGTCGGCACCGTCAGACACCGCCTACCAAGAGCCTGGGTCTGTCCAAGTTTTTCCTCGCCACTATTGAACTAAATGCTTGCTCTTGGGGGAATTACTGGAATTGTTGGGTCTTTGTAAATTATAGAGTGTTGTCTAGACCTACTCTATTTGTAAAGTGTCCTGAGATAACTCTTGTTATGATTTGATACTATAAATAAAATTGAATTGAATTGTTTCATGCAAATAGGTGGATCCATCTGGTTGCTATGACAACCTGGTGACTGTCAGGTCCTTCTTGCCCCAGTATCACCTGGCCGGAGGAGTCAACCTGCCCAAGATCATTGACTGTGTCGGCTCTGACGGCAAGAGCAGGAGACAACTGGTCAAGGTAAGTGACGTCTGTGTGTGTGTCTGTGTGTGTGTCTAATGTGTGCCTGTTCCACACATGCACTGCAAACCTAAAATGATCTAGACATTATCCGACAGAGCTGTATGTGAGAACGCAAATGTCAGTTGGATCGGACATCAAGCAGTCTACCCAGCCAGTTCCCTAGTACAAAGTCTGTGTAATTTCCAATTGAGCCCATGTGTGAATAGAGTATCACTGTCTGGAGAATTCACAGCAAGCGAGTGGGCGTGTTGACAACGTTTCTATCATGCGGCCAGCTGAAAGCGGAAAAAAAAACTAACCTAATGGTGAGAGGGTGAAGAAAAAAGGTTATTTACACTAAGACTGCACCCAAAATGTTTAACTGGAGAGACGACGAGACTCGGGAACTTCTGTCTGTAAGGGCGACAAGAGACTCGGTTGTTTATGACCAAATTACGAACTGGCTACTTGACCGCCACATCATGTCCTGCCTCCTGCACGCTCTACTCAGCGCCACTCCTCGCCTCACCCAAACAGAGTATTTCAACTAAGTAAGAACGCTTCTGACTCGGACAATCTTTTGTTGTGTGCTACATCTGTAAAAGGGAAACTTCGGACAATGTCAGAAGTATGCCGTAAGTGAGGTTGAGCTACAAACGTGCAAAGACATTTTTTTCTGTTTGGTATGTGTGTGTTATTCGCTAAACAAATCCCCTCTCTTTGAAGCTTAAGCTGCTGTCAGGTGTAATTAAAGTCTGACCAGCCTTAACGGGGGACCGGCTCACTTTTAACTTCAGTTCCTTTCTTTCTTTTCGTGTGTGTGTGTGTGTGTAACAATTCACTACTTCGATACTTAGGAGAGTCATGGTGAAATAACAGTTTTTCCCGATCTTTAACTTCATTAAATAGATTAATATGCCATCGCTGTGAGTTTTTTCGAGAACACAGAGTGTTCTCCCGGGTGCTGTTGTACATTCTGTGTTCTCCGATGACCTTTGCCCTCTCGGTTTGAACAGGGTCAGGACGACCTGCGACAGGATGCAGTGATGCAGCAGGTTTTTAGCATGTGCTCCATGCTGCTGCAGCGCAACACGGACACTCGCAAGAGGAAGCTCAACATCAGGCGATACAAGGTTACACACATTATTTAATAATTTTTTTTCACTTGATCTTGTATTTATTCCTTTGGTATTTAATTCAAAGAGATTTATGAATAAGGACTAGGTTGTTCTGTTACATATTGCCTTTGATCTTTGTGTCATCGACTTGTAATTCCCTTATTTTCATCAAAGCAATTCAAGATTTTAAAAAAAACACTTGCAGCACCTACTTTTTGTCTACTTCATCCCAGGTGGTGCCGTTCTCACAGCGTAGCGGTGTGTTAGAGTGGTGTTCTGGCACAGTGCCTATTGGGGAATTTCTGGTGGATCCCAATAAAGGAGCCCACAAACGCTTCAGACCCCGGGACTGGACCAACCTCGCCTGCCGCAGGAAGATGATGGTACTGCTCGGGCATATTTAGCGCTGTAATGGAAAAGATACAACACAGTCATACACAATTACTGAGGGATTCGTCTCTAATAAACCACAGCTGTCTCCGTTTGCTCATCGCGGGTACTGTTCTGAATTTCAGTGTGTTATCAGTCTTTGTATTTAATTGATTCAACTGCAGGAGGCTCAGAAGCTGGCGTTTGATGAGAAGCTCCAGGCCTACAGCGAGGTGTGCAAGAACTTCAGGCCGGTCTTCAGGTATTTCTGCATGGAAAGATTCCTGGACCCCGCAGTGTGGATGGAGAAACGGCTGGCTTACACTCGCAGTGTGGCCACCTCTTCTATAGGTACAGACAGTACTGCACGTTCACCCCAGGTCTTGTATTCAGCTCCATACCAGGTTGCCCCTCAGGCCATCTTAAGATAGGTATAAATTATGACATGGATACGTAACACATTATTACAGTTATTAAAGCTATTTTTAAAATAAATATATGATAAACTCCGTTAAAGGCTCCTACACATTTGATTATATCACACATCTTGGGATTGGGAATTAAAAAAAAATTGTAGATGACCTGTTGACTTCCTCTGTATACACTCTAATTTAGATTCAACCAATCAATTATGACTTTTCCGTTTTGTGCCTGCAGTTAGCTACATTGTAGGCCTGGGTGACAGACACATCCAGAATATTCTGGTTGATGAGCAGACTGCTGAACTGGTGCACATCGATTTAGGTAAAATTATTCTCATTAATTTTTATCTATGCAAACATAGAAAAGTTTACTCTTCATTTCAGAAAAGGTGACTGCTGACTGCACTGAGCCGGCTGTAATTCAAGCAACACGAAGCAGCCTTGTGTAACTTTGCAGGAGGTCGTTTCTACATCTGGAAGAGTTTGATCCGAGTCCCTTACAATCCACAAAATCACATGTCATATATGGACTCTTGCTACAAAATGCAACTCTTTAAAGCTCTAAATTCAAAGATCAAGACATTGTGAACACATGGTGTAACTTGCATCCTAACACATCCCTTTCTCTGTTTCCTTTCCATTGCTGTTGGTTTTTAGGTGTGGCCTTTGAGCAGGGGAAGATCCTCCCCACCCCCGAGACTGTCCCCTTTAGACTGTCCAGAGACATTGTGGACGGGATGGGCATCACTGGAGTGGAGGGGGTTTTCAGGAGGTGAGCAGGAGATCGCGTTTTTTTGTCTCTGATATGACCCAAAATGTCATTAAATAGTTGTAAACCAAGACTAATGGGAAGTCAAACCTGAGAATGTTTTCAACATGGTGTTTCTTTCCATCATAGGAAGGTTCATTTGTCATGAAACCTTTAGCCCATTAACTACATAACTAGTTAACTACAGACCTAAGTACTAATTAACTACAAAGTACACACTAGACATTCCTGACTATTTTCCAAAACATGCCATACATTTTAAGATTGGTTTCATACCTTCCAGTCAGCCACTATATATATATTCAGTGTAAACAAATCAGTCAAACAGTTTGCTTTGTGTTGCCTTCAAAGACACTCTAAATATAGAAAATTAATGAACTTCACCTGTTTTCTCGGCTCAGATGTTGTGAGAAGACTATGGAGGTGATGAGGAGCTCTCAAGAAGCTCTACTGACTATTGTAGAGGTAAGAACACGGGACAACCCACACACAAACCCTTGAATAAATCACGGGCATTTCTTTTACCACATTGCCTGTGTGTGTGTGTGTGTGTGTGTGTTGTGTGTGTGTGTGTGTGTGTGTGTGTGTGTGGGTGTGTGTGTGTGTGTGTGTGTGTGTGTGTGTGTGTGTGTGTGTGTGTGTGTGTGTGTGTGTGTGTGTGTGTGTGTGTGTGTGTGTGTGTGTGTGTGTGTGTGTGTGTGTGTGTGTGTGTGTGTGTGTGTGTGTGTGTTAATGTGCTGTTCAGGTGCTGCTGTATGACCCTTTGTTCGACTGGACCATGAATCCATTGAAGGCCTTCTACCTGCAGCATGACGAACAGCAGGAGCTCAACGCAACGCTCAGCTCCACCATGGGGGGAGATGACATAGACAACCACCGTAAATCCAGGTGCTACAGTAGATGATGATGACAACTGGTTTTGAATCTTTTGATTCCAAGATGAGAGCCCTTCCAGCGATGTTGTAGAAGTGTTTCTAACTCTCTTAAAGCTCTGTCTCATCACCTCGTACTCTTCCTCCTGCAGTGACAGCCAGAGCTTCAACAAAGTGGCGGAGCGGGTGCTGCTGAGGCTGCAGGAGAAGCTAAAGGGGGTGGAGGAGGGCACGGTGCTCAGTGTGGGGGGGCAGGTCAACCTGCTCATCCAACAAGCCATGGACCCCAAAAACCTCAGCAGACTCTTCCCAGGCTGGCAGGCCTGGGTGTAGACCTGAGAGAAGGTACACTCGGGCTGGACAAGTCCCCTGCTTCCAGCAACAAGTGTATGGCCATTTCTGGATAGCAACAGATTTTACCCTGCAAAAAATAATGCTGTTTTTGTCTATTATTGAAGGCATATAATCAACACATAGTTTAGGAAGTAAGTGGACAGACGCTATGCAAATGAGCTTCAGAATATAAACATGGTGAAACAAGTTCCTTGTTACTTATTTATTCCTCTTTTGATTTTCTTCAATAACAGGAATCTTCTATTGCTTCCACTTTCAGACAGAACGCCAACATATCAACAACAGTTCTTTCTTTAAATTATTAATTTCTGCTTACCTTTGCACTTTAACAGATTGCATGCAATAGTTCTTGCAACACAAACCATAAAATTCCCTTTTTGTTTGCTGCAGTAATCTGTTAATCACAAAATCCTGAAGGAATTTAAAAAGACCAATAAACTGTGGTGCTGAAAGGGAAGAGCCTGACATGTATATGTGAAGGTGAGATTGTTTCTGTATGTTAGCCCAAAGGATGTGAATGTTTTCATACTGTTGACTGTTGTATGATGTTATTAAGTTTTACCAATGAAGAGCTTTTTACCGTGAATGCATGCCTTAAGAATGTATGATATGCCTTATCCTGCGGTGGTTTGTTTCAGTTCAGCTGTTTATTAGTTCAGTTCTTTTACTATTAAAATGAATGAATATTTTGTCAGGCTGTAAAGCTTATAGAGTATCTTTTAGAGCATTCAGAAATGTATATGTGTACAGATTTCAACTGTTTAACAGCAACTTTATTCTACTTTATATTACTTGCTTGTTCTTTAAAAAAAAAACTGCCCTTTAACATGATTTCTGTATAAATAAATAAAACAAACCATAGTAAAAAAAAAAACATTTTATGTTGAAATTGTCTTTGTTATTTAAGTTTAGCTGACTGCTAATTCATTACAGGTTTATGAACAGATATACCGGCTCATTGCATTTGCTGTCAATCATTGACTCAGGCATAAAAGCTTAATGTGTTTGCCTGTACACGCTTCATGCAGGGTAGTACCTTTTCATTGAGTACTCAGCGTGACAGTATTGCTCACCAACCTGACAGTTCAGCAGGTAACACTTTTGGGATGTTAAGACTAGGCAACAGTCCTTATAGTGCTTGTTGTGTGCTCAGGAGGGAGACTTTAAACCGATCCGGTGAAGTGTGAGGAGTGGCCACTCAGATGATCATATAAACTAATTCATCACTGTGGTGTGACAACTCAGAGAGCAGAACAGGGAGAATGTGAGAGGAGATGCTAGAGATCTGAGTTTTATCTTTCCAAAGAGTGGAGTTCTGAAAAAACTTCTCTTATAGCTTCAATTACACCTGGAGTGGACATTCATATTTACCAGATTATTTACATGCAAGTTTGATCATTGAATTATCTCAGGAAGAAATTTTTTTCTACATCAGTAAATTGTAAGATATTGTTGGTTAAACAGAAAATGACCACCAATCCGGTAAGTTTTCATTTTATTTCGTATCAGTTTGAAGAACTTCTTGAAATAGAAATGTATATATAAGTAGAATAAGTCCTTTTCATACTATAATTATGAAAGAGTGAATAAAATGTGCATGATTTTCGATTTGAAATGCTGGACAATCTCACGTGTACATTTACATTTTAGGCATTTTTCTTCCTTAGCTCAAATTCTTAAATCACCATTTTTTACATGCAGCCAGAGTTTGAAATCTTCTCTCTCATCACGTATGCTTTTTACTGACAGTGTCTGGACTCAGGTCCTTGTCTCATCCATGAAGTTGACGTGAGGAAAATTCCTCTACCCAGCCAATCAGATGTTAAGCCTCAGTATGTTCATCACCTGGCCCCAAAACCCCCATCTGAGATCAGCTATTCCATTCCCAAACACAAAGGTAGTCCAGTCTCCTTTTTAATTAGCAGGTCATACTGTTCAAGTGGTTTTAATATAACTGTTAAAACAGGAACTTAGTGCAGGCATTGAATCAGATTTTTATCAAAAGGATTAATTACAAGCAAAATATAATGTAGCTCTATGCATTTATATTTTAATGTTTACTGTATATGTTTCAGATGTAAAATACCTATTAATTTGGACATATAGTTAGAGTTAATACATTTTTTTAAACTTTCTTTATGTTAAAGATACAGAATAAATGGGATAAACTCATAATTTATACATACGTACTGTTGTGATTATTATGTCAGCCTCATGAAACAACTGTTCTTTCATAGAGATGCATTCATATAATTGTTTATACAGAATTCTTTATACAGTCAACAACAGAAAAATACAGATGTTTTATATAATTAAAATGACATTAACCTGGTTGAAAAGGTGCATTTATTAAACACATTAACAAGCGGATCAACTGTGTGTAAATGGGCTTCCAGTCACAATGTGTGTGTGTGTGTGTGTGTGTGTGTGTGTTGTCAGGTGTAAAACAGAGGTGTGTTAAATTCACTGTGGTTGCTGTAATCTGCCTGCTGCTCCTTCTGCTGCTGGCTGGAATCCTCCTCGCTTATTACTGTGAGTGCCGGATTTATCCCCACTGTCTGTTCTATAATAACTTAAATGCTACTACAACCTTTCTGTGAACTAAATCTTGTCTCTTGTTGCCCCAGACTCCTCGTCCTGTGTGCACGGGATGCAGTGTGGTAACGGGAGCTGTGTGTGGGAGTCCCAGTGGTGTGATGGAGTGACAGACTGTCCTGCAGGCCAGGATGAAGCAAACTGCGGTAAACAATCTTACCCAGGAGCCGAAGTGCAGGATAAAACACACCTGGAGATCCTGCAGTCTGTTCACTCCCTTTTATATTTATAAAATGCAGTCTACATACCGGTACATCTTTTACAGCTAAAAGGGACACTGTAATATAATTTTGACTTCAATTTAAGTAGCCTCAAATCGAGGAAGATCACATCTGTGTCTGTATTTGTCAGCTTTTCTGTTTAATCATCATACACGCTGCTATTTATGATTGTCTTGTAGTTCCACATAATTTAAATTGGAGGCCATTGTTGGTGTAGTAAATAGTGTTAATAATAATTATATAAAAAGTGTTTTAAGACACATAGAGAACATTGTTGTTAATGGTCAGTTATCTGTGTATGTTACCTGAGTCTGGTCACCTGCTTCTTATTGTTTGTGTTTGCTGTTTGTGCTCAGTGAGGCTGCATGGCTCCAGTTTCCTGCTCCAGATCTACTCGACTCAGAGCAAAAACTGGAGGACTGTTTGTTCTCACGGTTGGACCGACCAGCAGGGGAGAGCCAGCTGCCAGCATGTTGGATACAGCAGGTAAGATGCTCCTGTGTTTCAGTCTGTTGTCTCCATATTATTGATATGTGAAGGATTTGTGTGTTTAAATGAAGTCGTATATTTTGCGTTATGTGGCTTGCCAGGGGCACATATTTTAAATCAGGCCAACAGAAGACTGATTTTGATGATGGATTCTTAATTGTGAAGTCTGACGTCAACCCCGAGGCATCCATACTGCAACAGCTTGGGCTCAGGTTAGTGAACTGGTGGAGATAAGCCAGTGTAAAGTTGTGATTGCTGAATCAACATGGACCTAATTCCACCTCAAATGTCTCTTTTGTCATCAGCAGCAGTACCTGTCCCAACAACAATGCCGTGACATTGCATTGTACTGGTATGTTTCTAATGTCTAGGTTTATATGTGTAAGGGGTGCATCTTCATTTTGTCTGCATTTGTATTGATTATTTTCTGCAGTGTAAGAAGGTTTTTAATTGTCCTACTGTAAATATCTAAAAAAGAGATGTTGAAGCATTTTGTCTCTGTTTTTGGTGAAATTGTATGCAGGACAGTGTTCTCTGTAGTGCTTTTAGTCTCCTCTATGTTGTGTTCAAATTCAATGCAAAAAGGAAATAACAAATCTTAATGCTTTGTTGTGTACTTTGTTGTGTTTCCAGGTTTAAAATAATTATTTTCTTGTAGGCTGCTGTTCCCTCTTTCAATTGAAACTACATTCATCAATACAAGTTTGTTGTCCAATTAGTTCAAAAGGCCACATTTCTGTACACTTGCCAACATGACAAGAATATAATTATAAGATTTTATTTCTTCTGTATGTTCGCTCTCCTCTTTACAGTACTTCTTTACACTGCATTTATTTATACTTTGACTATGTTTATAACTTCTACACAATTGTGACCCTGGGCACCCAGATAGCTGAGTTGGTAGAGCAGGCGCCCATATATAGAGGTTTACTCCTTGACGCAGCGGGCCGGGGTTCGACTACGACCTGCTGCCATTTGCCGCATGTCATTCCCCCTCTCTCTCCCCTGTCCTGTCAAAAATAAAGGCCGAAAATGCCCCAAATATAATCTTAAAAAAAAACCTGCTTGTAAAAGCCCTGTAGCAGTGAAATACATCCCCTCCAACAGCAGTTTTTGTCCTCAGATTGTGGGTTTGGAGTGAACTCCAGCAGGGCCTCTGGTGGCCAGCTGGCCTCTCCAGGGGCCTGGCCATGGCAGGTCAGCCTGCAGCTTTCAGGCTCCCACCGATGTGGAGGAGCCATCATCTCCCCCTACTGGATAGTCACAGCAGCAAACTGTGTTGCCATGTGAGGCCTTTTTATCACACTTCTTTAAGCAGTGTTTCATGGCTGGGTTCATAGCGTTTGTGGTCTGATCCAGCTTGAATCTACTTTATGCTGATTCTCTCCCCTGCAGGGCCTCCAGCCCTGGAGACTGGGCAGTGTATGCTGGGATAGCGGATCCATTAGGCACTCTGTTCAACCCTGCTTACTCTGTGAGCCACAGTATAGCCCATGAAGGCTTCAACAGCGTCACTTGCAGGAATGACATCGCTCTGATGAGGCTCTCTAAACCTCTGGACATCACAGGTGCTTATAGACCGATTTACATGCACAATGCTGAACATTTACCAAATGAATATGAGTTTACATCCCTTACTCTTTGGAAACCAGCTGATAAATGCATACTTTGTAAGGAGAACACATAGGTTTGTAAGACTTAACACAATGACTTATAACAACAGACATATTCTCGTTTGGTAGTCTCCAGTAATATCGTTCCTGTGTGCCTCCCAAATGTTGGTGTAAGCATCGCTGATCCTCAGAAGGGCTGGATAACACAATATGGTTGCACAGTAAACGGAGGTAAGACAGTTATGGTTGCATGTGGTTGTGTGTTGTGATTCAAGACATTTGTGAAATCAAGATATCACGAACTGAAACCAATTTACTAAGATCACATTTACTTTTGAAGTCTTTAAAGACCACTGTCATGCGCTGCCACTGGATGGCACCAAAGTCTGGAAATGTGTCATCCTGCACTCATTAACTTTAACTCTGTTTTACTAAAAATTTGCATGGAAGACGTACTCAGATATTTTTTTTACATAAAAGTAGCAATAATACAGTGCGATAGAGAACTAGATAATGCATTCAACATTTTAGGTTAAAGTACAGAAGGATAAGCATCACTTACAGTAATGGTATGCAGAATGGTTCATTTCAGAATAATGTATATTATATGATTTTATTATTATTATTATTATTATTGATGCATTAATGTGTACACCAATTTAAGACACATAAGCAAATTCTTATTTCTTAATTCTTACATTTTTATATACTGCTGGATTAATCCCCGTGGGATCAGTAAAGTCTTATCCTGGACTATATTTCTAATTATTAATCTGATTCTGCAGAGTAAATTGTATCTAGTGAATAAAGAACAAGCACATCCAAATTGTTTTTAACTACAGTTCTTCAGTAAATGTACTTTGATACTTTCTACCACTGCCTATTATCATAGACAATAAATATGAACAAATTCTAAAATGACTTTAAATGATTGTCACACTGCATCCTTTTGATTTGATTTTGACAGACTCCGGCTTTCCACACCTGTTGGAGGCTCAGGTTTCTCTTATAGATACTGCAGACTGCAACAGCTCCATCGCTTACCATAGCAGGATATCACAGGACATGTTATGTGCCAGAGAGACGGAGGCAGTAGCCGACTACATGTGCCATGTAAGACAAACCACACGGTCTTCGCTCATAGAGTGAAAATGAAATTTGAATGCTGAAACCAACAGGAATAAAATATATACATTTTGTATAAATAATGACATGAAGTGCAAAGTGTAGTTTGTTTCATTCTACAGAAAGTACCAGCCCGCAGTGTTAATATGTTCTAGCGTTAAGCTGAAAATGCATTCTTTAAATAGACTCAAGTGATCCTATAGAACATTCTCCTCAAAGAAATGAGTGTTCACACAAGCAGCAAAAAACACTCTTTATAATGAGATATGTTCCGGTACAATTGAGCAGTTCCTGTTCTTAAGAATTTAAAGCATTTTCATGCTCTTATGTATCTTGCTTTGAGGCGTAGTCAAACAAGACCTGCATTATGTTCTGTACACGGTAACAGCTCAAGATAAACAGTTCCACTTTGTGGCTTATAACAAACCACCCATACAGTTGAGTCAACAATGAATGTAAATTTAGAGCACTATGGTGGCAGCTGAGCTGACCATGTGTTTTATTTATGGACCTTAGAAAGCCTTAGAAGACCTTAAATCAAATGAATAGCATTTAGTGTTTGAATTTCACCAAAAGAGACATTGAGATCATTGTAAAGCTATTGGCCTTAAATGTGGGAGGCTTGATAAGTGTTATATGTATATTCCAGAGGGTTTAGTTCATAAAAAATATCACGGTTTTGTGCGGAATTCTTTCGCAGACTGACAGCGGCGGCCCTCTGATGTCCCTGAAGGATGGAGTATGGTGGCTCATAGGGGACAGCATTTGGGGGGAACACTGCACTGCGCAGAATAAACCAGGTGTTTATGGCAACGTCACCTATTTTCTGGATTGGATCTACCATCAGATGAGGGTAAAAACGAAAAAAAAGACAGATTAGACTTGTACTGATCATTTGATTTAATCTGCTTGGAGGACCAGATGCAATAAGAAGGTTTATCTGTCTGGTGCTCCAGTTTGAGTTTTTATAGTGTAGTGTGTGGATAATCTTAGTTATGGCTGTAAACAAAAAAAACAAAACAAAAAAAACACACAATTATCACATGAAACAATACTAATTGTTCATTTATTTTTATTTACAGAAGCATCAAGATGACTGATGACAGGACCAACGATTTACCATGTGAGATGTTTGTGTACAAAAGTGTGCAGAGATACATTTTTATTTCAATGCCTCAACAATATCTTTATCAGTTACATAACTTATTTCCTACATGATATTACGGTTCTGTGTCTTCATGATTTAAATCACTGTTGGAGCACTTTGGTTTTTGCTGTGAAATATATAAAGTCTTTATTTTAGTCTGTGTAAATATTATTGAAATGTTTTATTTAATTAATAGATATTTAAGCCAGTGAATGAAGATGCCATGTGTCAACACAAGATGTCACTCACAAACCACATCAAGCTTGTTCCCACTGACTCCCAAAGAATGCTTTTGTTCCTGATTAACCTTTCACAAAATCTTTATTAATTTAAAATGATTTACATCTTTGATTTGGACACAAGTTCTTGCATTTCCAGCAAGTAAGTACAATTTTGGCACAGAAAAAAAAAATACACTTATAAGTGAACATTCTAAGATTCAAGTGTACCCTCAATTTGACAACTTAAAATTTTGTCAGACAGTCACATTTGTGCAGCTCGAGTCACTGATTATTTTTTTATGCTAACTGGTCAGCTTTTCTAGAACTGTAGTCTGCGTGTTTCCAATGGGTTAGCTTCAAAACTCCTTTGGCTTCTAATTTAGTGTTTGTATAAAATGTGCAGTATAAATATGTACCCTTGAACATCTAGTGTCTAAAGAGCAAAAATTTGGAATAATACAATCACATTCAAAGAGATTTAAATATAAACTTAGATGTATACAGAATTAGTAAAATTACATTAATACAACAAATTGCATAACAGATCGAGAAATATTGATCTTACACTTGAAACAAAGTGCAATTCAGCAGAGTAAGTCTCAAACTGCTGCTATTGTATTTCAGTTTGTATTAGCAGTGAGCTGAGACTTAAAGGCACTACAGGCACTGTAAACATGTGTTTAACCTCTAGTAATATTCTTCCTATTAACAGCGATTGTTTCAGCAGCTTTTCCCCTTAACTTCAACATACACAGGCATTCGTTTCAACTTCAAAATATAAGGCACGAAAAAACATTCCTTCACTGATCACATACTGTAAAAGGCACATTTTAAGAGGTTGTATGCCTTAAGAAAATAATAATAATAATGCAGTTTGCCTGGAAATAAAATCAGTAACTTTTAAATTGTTCAAGAATGCACCCATGGTTGTGGTTGAGCCTGACTGTTTTATGTCCTCCCCACCTGCTCGCCTGTGATTGTTTGTAAGGAAGTCATTCCACCCTTAGCTAATATCAACTGTTATACGGCACTGCTGGTGCAACGTTATTTTGTGATACAGTGTTTTATTCGTGGGTTCACCCTTCTGTTTGTGATGTCCTACATTTCCTAGAATACCTTTGACAGCCCTAAAGAGAATGAGTCTGTACAGTTGAGAAAAGGAAGTCATACCCATTACTTAAAACTGCCCTGTAGCTACATGGCAGCTGTTCTTTTTCTTCTATGCTGGATGTCTTCCTCTGTGTCACATAGGACATGGTATGACCAATCATCAGTGAGAATAAGAAAGAGCCAACAGCTGTTTGTAAAAGTGTTTTTGGGGTGGAGTTTCTGTCAAGAGGCAGTTGATCTGCCTGTGTCTAGCTCCATGGGTCAAGCTGATGAATGCAGTCTAGAGTCAGTCAGACATTCAGAGGTCACTGTTGGGTGCAAGCTGAGCCTCACCCCTTTCTCCACCGCTGTGGATGCACTCTGCTCGCTGTCCCCCTGCCTGCTCACCCTGCCCGCCTGTCTGTTTCCTCTCAGTCACTTGATGCGGTGGCGGACCAGAGAGGACTCGTCGGTTATCTCCCCGGAGCGATTTCTGTTTCGGCAGGGCAGGACCAGCAGGAGTAACAGGATGATGAGGACCACTGCGCAAACCGCCATCAGGGCGTAGGAGATCACCCAGAGGAGAGGCTCCTTCAGCACCCCGGCAGAGCAGTTGGCCGCCACGTCTGCTGCTGAGAAGGGCCCTGCGATCTCTGAAAGAGCCACTTCACCACTTACTGCAAAGAGATACAAGACAGATAGTTGCACACCTCACTTCTGACTGGCTAAGTCACATGTGAAATAAAAAGTAAAATATCAAAGTGCTGGAAAACCCAAAACCTGATCATGTAAATATCAATGCACTGGCCAAAAAAAAAAAACGAAATTAACCTAATGACCCTTAAAAAAAAAACAATAAGTAGCACAAAATTAGTATTGTTTTTTTTAGCCATCAAACCCTTAACCATGTTCATACATATTTTATTACAAAAAAGTGTTTAACCACTGCTGCATAAAAACTAAATGTATGAACTTATAGATGAGATTTACTTGGCTCTTACTTACTGGCTCATCAACAGTTGATGATGAGAATAGTTCTAGTCTAGATTTTACCAGCCAGTTTAGAAATTAGAGCTGGCAACCCTACTGTCACAAGCCTGCATCCTTAACCTTCAGCCTACATCTGCTCCAAGTCTGTTTGCCTAATACGGAACAAAAGTGATCTTTGTACTTTAGGATTGGAGTGGGAATTTACACAGAACTACAGGAAAGTACCACTGTTCAAGGTTTAACCTTAGCTGTTTAGGTCACGATGAACAGGATATTCTCTGGGTTTTGGTCAGTGAACCGGCAAGTACTGTTAAATAATACATTGTACTTTACAGTTTGCTATTCCATAAGTAATTGTTAATCAAAGGCAGCACTTTACGAACTTCTGGACTGTGAGTTTTCTTTCTGCGTTAAAAGTTAAATCTTTTGAAGCAATATCATCAGCAACATTTGCTATACATAAATGTAATTTGCGGACATCTTGCCGATTCGATCACAAGCTGATGCAATACAAAAGAGATTCA